>NC_135975.1:33245039-33277323 GCF_053455715.1 Rhinoraja longicauda
GTGCAGTCGGGAATTTGCCTGCAAACTGATGAGCCTGTTGCCTGGTAAAGGCCGAGCTCGTGGGACCGGTGACGGAGTACGTGCCCGGTAGACCCGGCTCACCCACCGCGGTCTCCGGATCAGCCCCGAGCCACTGGCGGCAACGGGAGCCGCGCCGCCCAGAGCCAGGAGGCCCGGCGAGATCAACGAGGGGGCCAGGCATGGCAGGACCACCGAGAACAAAGACAGGCCCCAGTGGAGGGCCACAGAGAACAAAGACGGGCCCCAGTGGTGGGCCACCGAGAACAGACGGACCCCAGTGGAGGGCCAAAGAGAACAAAGACGGACCCCAGTGGAGGGCCACAGAGAACAAAGACGGGCCCCAGTGGAGGGCCACAGAGAACAAAGACGGGCCCCAGTGGAGGGCCACAGAGAACAAAGACGGGCCCCCAGTGGAGGGCCACAGAGAACAAAGACGGACCCCTGTGGAGGGCCACCGAGAACAAAGACGGGCCCCAGTGGAGGGCCACCGAGAACAAAGACGGACCCCAGAGAACAAAGACGGACCCCAGTGGAGGGCCACAGAGAACAAAGACGGACCCCAGTGGAGGGCCACAGAGAACGAAGGCGGACCTCAGTGGAGGGCCACCGAGGAGGGTCCCGCCAGCAAGGTGAGCCGCCGAGAACAAAAGGCAGGGGGAGGGGGGAACCCAGTGGTGGGAGAGAGGGGGGACCCAGTGGTGGGGGGACAGTGGGGGGGACCCAGTGGTGGGGGAGGGGCCAGTGTTGGGGAGGGGGGGACCCAGTGTTGGGGGAGGAGGGGACCCAGTGGTGGGGGGACACAGTGGGGGGGACCCAGTGGTGGGAGGGGGGGGCAGTGGTGGTGGGCACAGTGGTGGGGGAGAGGGGGGACCCAGTGGTGTGGGAGGGGAGGCAGTGTTGGGGAGGGGGGGGACAGTGTTGGGGAGGGGGGGGCAGTGGTAGGGGAGGGGGGGGGTGGGTGGTAGGCCTGCTGCCAATGCAGTGGCTGGCACTAGATGGGACCTCTGTAACTTTGTCTGTGCCAATACAATAAGTACAATTGTGTACTTATCTTAGTTGTTTAGAGATACAGCGCGGATACCCATTTGGTAACCTACAAACCTGCACGTCTTTGGAGTGTGGGAGGAAACCGGAGCACCCGGAGAAAACCCACGCAGGTCACGGGGAGAACGTACAAACTCCGCATCGACAGCGCTCGTGGTCAGGATGGAACCCGGGTCTCTGGCGCTGTGAGGCAGCAACTCTACCGCTGCGCCACCATGACGCCCACTAACCATTAGTACAGATCCACTCTGTAGCAGCAATCGTGATATGAGGCATCAGGGGGTTTCATTTGACTGTGGTTTTCCGGAGGGGATCTGCTATAACTGACAACGTTTGCAGGGGATCAGGTACTCACGCCGGGAGTGAGGAAGAGGTTGAGGTGCTTGTGCAGGAGCACCTGATTCTGTACGTTTTCCCGCACAGAAATTCTGGACAAAGCAATGGGCCAGAGTCATGATTCTCATTCATCTTGGTGTCTGTCTGCAACACAAAGATAGCACTGGTCAGATTTGAAGACAGGCACAAAATGCTGGAGTAACTCAGCGGGTCAGGCAGCATCACAGGAGAGAACGAATGGGTGACGATTCGGGTCGAGACCCTTCTTCAGTCTGAGAGTCGGGGGGGGGGGGGAGAAGGGAAACGAGAGATGCAGACGGTACGTAGGACAAATGAATGGGAGAAATGCAAAAGGCAACGGACAAGCACCGAGAAAACAAAGGTGGCTGTGGTAGCGAGTGTGCGTTAATGTGTGATGGTGGAGTGGGAGGAAGCACAGAGGGGGGGGGGGGGGAGGGGGGCCGCGAGAGAGGACTCCCATCGGAGAGAGGAGGAGAACCTCTTCAAAGTAGACACACCTTGTGGAGATTTCACAGTGGAGCGGACACAATGTATAGGAAGGAACTAAGATGGTGGTTTATACTAAAGACAGACACAAAAAGCTGGAGAAACTCAGCGGGTCAGGCAGCATCTCTGGGGAAAAGGAACAGGCTTCATATTTCGCTTGGGCAGCTTACAACCCAGTGGCAGGATTCCTGATTTCTCTAACTTCAAGTAACCTTGCTTCCCCTCTCTCTCTCTCTGTCCCTCCCCCCCACCCAAGTCGTTGGACTAGTTTCAAAGTCGTCTTGTTGAGTCTCATTGTCTGTAACTCGTTTTCACCTAGCCCACAGCTAACAATGGCCTGTTTCCTTTATCATCGTTTATTTATCATTCATTTGTTCTATATCTCTCCACATCACCGTCTATATCTCTTGTTTCCCTCTCCCCGACTGACTCTCAGTCTGAAGAAGGGTCTCGACACCAATTCCTTCTCTCCACAGGTGTTTAGTTTAGAGATACAGCTCGGAAACAGGCCCTTCGGCCCACCGGGTCCGCGCCGACCAGCGATCCCCGCACATTAACACTATCCTACACCCACTAGGGACAATTTTTACATTTACCCAGCCAATTAACCTACAAACCTGTTCATCTTTGAGTGTGGGAGGAAACCGAAGTTCTCGGAGATAAACCCAGGCAAGTCACGGGGAGAACGTGCAAACTCCGTACAGACAGCACCCGCGGTCGGGATCGAACCCAGGTCTCCGGAGCTGCATTCGCTGTGAGGCAGCAACTCTACCGCTGCGCCACAGTGCCGCCCACGTGAAAGGGATGCCGACGAGGATGGGATGTTGCCTGACCCGCTGAGTTACTCCGGCATTTTGTGTCTGTCTTTGGGGCCGGGACCCGGCTGTGGAGCATTTAGGGGGGAAGTTCGAGTTGGCTGGGCGGTGGGGCCAAATATAGAAGCCTACCTTCTCGTAGGGGATCTGTAGAAGGTCCAGCACGGCGGTGTGAGCTCCCATGTTCTTCAGCAAGCGCTGCTGCTGGTTCCTCGACCGCCTCACGTCCTGCACGCACAGCTTGCTGAGCCGAAGCAAGATCTGCCAGCACAGGCGGTGGGAAAGATTAACCAACGTGCACTGGTTCATAAGATCTCAGAATCATAATCACTATCACACTTTACTAGCCAAGTAACATACCCTCGTATTTCATTCGCCAGTCATCATCACAACAATAAAAGGCAACAGGACACACACAATACATTTTAACATGAACATCCACCACAGTGACTCCTTCACATTCCTCACTGTGATGGAAGGCCAAATAAACGTTCAATCTTCTCTCCCTTCTTTGTCCTCCAGCGGTCGGGGACTGTTGTGTATTCATGCCAATACACAGTGTTGCAACTCATAGTTTTATTTGTGCTTAAGTGGAGGTAACAATAAGTGCTATCGTCTTCAGTCTGGTCGCGGTCCGCCTGGAAGGCAGCGACCGGCAGCGTACATAGTCAAGGTGGGAGTGAAGATCCGAACTGGATCGTGTGTGGAATGTGCAGCTTGCATAGTGAATGTGATGCTATATATATATAGTGAAGGTGAACTAGCATGCACAATCTACATCCTTCCTCTCAAGGAAAGAATACATAATAAAATAAAGATACAGTAGTCGCCGTGGCTCTTATAATATATATCAACGCTCATGTGCGAAGGGCATAAGTACAGGTAAACTGATATTGACAAAGGCAGTCCAAACGTAGCCCATTGAATGTCACTCAAAGTTCAAGTGTTAGGCCTGGTACTTCACGGTGGGCCGGCAGGCACGACCTGCACGTGTACGGTACAGTCCCGCTGGAGACGAGACCGATGGAACCGGCCCCAGAGAGTGCGGTGACATTGCTGGCGATGGGATGGGAGACAATGGCGGGAGGTGAGGTGGCGAGGCCACAGGCGAGGCCGGAAGGGCTGACAGACCGGGCAGCGGAGGCATAGACAGGCCGGTGTCCCCAGAGGGGTGCGGGTGGGTTAAACTTGAATGGTCGGGGAGGAACAGATGTGGTGCCGGTTCGCACACTGGCAGGATGTGCTGTCGTTTTTTTTGTTTTTTGTTTTTTTGTTTTTTTTTGCAACTGGAGGCGTGGGTTCGAATCCCACTTCTGACACCATGTTGTGTATTCATGCCAATACACAGTGTTGCAACTCATAGTTTTATTTGTGCTTAAGTGGAGGTAACAATAAGTGCTATCGTCTTCAGTCTGGTCGCGGTCTGCCTGGAAGGCAGCGACCGACAGCGTACATAGTCAAGGTGGGAGTGAAGATCCGAACTGGATCGTGTGTGGAATGTGCAGCTTGCATAGTGAATGTGATGCTATATATATATAGTGAAGGTGAACTAGCATGCACAATCTACAGGGACCTCGAACCTTCCGTTGGCGGGAGGATCTTGACTCCCGTAGCTGGCGGTGGGCCTTCCTCGTCGGGGCGATCAAGCTCCTGCATCGGGGGGGGGGGGGGTCTCAGCTCTCCCGTGCCGGGCGATCTACCCCGGGTCGGGGCTTGTGCGGCTCGGAGCAGAATTAGGCCTTTCGTCCCATCAAGTCCACTCCGCAATTCAATCATGGCTGATCTATCTTTCCTTCTCACTCCCCATTCTCCTCTCCATTACCCCTGACACCCGCATTAATCGATAATTTGTTCATCTCCGCCTTAAATATCCACTGACTTGTCCTCCACAGCCGTCTGCAGCAGTGAATTCCGCAGATTCACCACCCTCTGACTAAAGAGGACTCGGGTTGATGAGGTGCCATGAGGTGGTGTAAGGAGCCTGAAGTCCCACACCACCAGGTTGAGGAACGCCTACTTCCTTACAGCCATCAGGTTCTTGAACCAACCCCCACAACCCTACTCCTGCACCCATGCAGAATACATGGACTTCATCAACTTTGCCACCAATTTCCATCCTGCACTCAAATTTACTAGGACCATCTCCGACACCTCCTTCCCCTTTCTTGACCTCAGTCTCCATCACAAGAAGCAGACTATTAACTGACATCTATTACAGACCCACTGACTCCCACAACTATCTCGACTACACTTCTTCACACCCTGCTTCCTGCAAAGACTCTATCCCCTACTCACAATTCCTCCGTCTCCGCCCCATCTGCGCCAAAGATGAGGTGTTCCATACTAGAACATCCAAGATGTCCTCATTCTTTAGGGAAGATGGGTTTCCCTCTCCCATTGTGGCTGAGGCCGAAGGGCCGAATGGCCGAATGGCCTACTCCTGCACCCTATTTTCTATGTTTCTGTTTTCTTTGCAGAATGTTATGCATTGTACTGTTCATGTGCAGGTCCTGTGAAGGTCATGTGTACGTCACGTCAAGGTCACGTGTAGCTCATGTGCAGATCATGCGTAGGCTATGAGCAGTGTGTAGGTCGCATGTAGCTTGCAGGCGAGTCGCGTGTAGATCACATGTGGATCGCGTGCTCTTTATCTGTTATCTGACCCAGGGATGGCGGACCATTGCAGGGGGTGATGGAGTACAGAGAGGCATCTTGCTGCCATGGTGTTGAGCTTTGATGAGACCACACGTCGTGTGGTGTGTGGAGGTCTGTGCCCTGATCTACTGAGGGAAACGCATGCATTTACACACTTGTGTTTTAGTTTTATTTCGTCCTAGAGATACAGCGTGGAAACAGTCACTTCGGCCCACTGAGTCCTCGCTGACTAACGACCCCCTTACGTTATACTGCACACCCTCGGGACAATTTACAATGATACCAAGCCAATTACCCGACAAACCTGTACGTCTTTGGAGTGTTCGAGGAAACCGAAGATCTCGGAGAAAACCCACGCAGGTCACGGAGAGAACGTGCAGACACCGTACAGATGGCACCCGTAGTCAGGATCGAACCCGGGTCTCTGGCGCTGTAAGGCAGCAACTCTACCGCTGCGTTTCCTCCCACACTCCAAAGACATACAGGCTTTTAGGTTCATTGGCTGAGTATAAATGTAAAATTGTCTCTCGTGTTTGTCGGGTAGTGTTAATGTGCGGGAATCGCTGGTTGGTGCGGTCTTGGTGGGCCGAAGGGCCTGTTTCTGCACTGTATCTCTAAACTAAACTAAACTAAATTGGCATATGTACCGAGGTGCAGTGAAATTCCTTTTTTACATACAGTACGGTAAAAGTATTACTGTATGTAGGAAAGGAATTTCACAGTACCTGTGCTAAATGTATTACTGTACATAAACACATTCTTAGTTAAGTTCGTGTATGGGAATAGTACACTGAGACAGTACACAAGAGTCACCATTTTGTTTTGGCCCCATTCAAGTTGGTTGTTATAAAGGTAGAGTTGTTAACCTGGCCGTAAGGACCCGTTGCATAACGGCACGTATGCAGTGCACGGTGTGAATCGTGCACCTCTGAGGAACACCGCTGATTACATGAGCTTCGTAAGACTACAGATGCTCCCCGACTTGCGATGCCTCGACGCACGATATTTCGACCTTACGATGGTGCAAACGGCGGGGCACTTACCGGCCACGTGATCAGGTGTATTTCAATGCATTTCCACGTACGATATTTCCGGTTTGCGATGGGTTTCTCGGAACGTAAACCCATCGTAAGTTGAGGAGCGCCTGTATATACAAAGCTCCAGACCCCAGCATCGCAAGAAAGGATAAACTGGGACGTTGGGCACTAATCCCAACACTAACAACAGGGAATCAGTGTGGTGAATGTGAGGCGCTGAGGAGAGAGGTGTGGTGGCCACAAGACTATCCAGCTTCACTCACCTCCTTTACAATCTTGTAGTTGTTACTGCTGTTACTGTCGATCTGCGGTTTCGGGGTCCCATCTTGTGAGGGACTTTGTATCGATGGATCCTTCAAAGTAAAATCAATATCAGGAACGGGAAATGCAATAAAATAATTATTTTACCCGGGTTCCATCCTGACTACAGGGTGCTGTCTGTACGGAGTTTGTACGTTCTCCCCGTGACCTGCGTGAGTTTTCTCCAGATGCTCTGGTTTCTTCCCACACTCCAAAGACACACAGGTTTGCAGGTTAATTGTATAAAAACGTAAAATTGTCTCCAGTGTGTACAGGAAAGTGTTAACGGCTTCTGTAAATTGTTCCTAGTGTGCGTAGGATCGAACTCGCATATGGGTTTGTGGGTTAATTGGCTTTGGTACGAAAATTGTCCCTGGTGTGTAGGATAGTGGTAGTGTACAGGGATCGCAGGTCACGGGGAGAACGATCCGACTCCATACAGGCAGCACCCGTAGTCAGGATTGAACCCAGGTCTCCGGTGCTGCAAGGCTACGGTGAAGTTGTGACGTTGTCCCTAGTGTGTAGCAAAGATACTAGAGGAACAAGAAAGTCCACTCGACCCTAAAAACCGTAGTAGGTCACGGCGCCATTTTAGTAGGCGGAAACTTGCAGAAACATTTACAAAGAAAAATAACAAAAATTTGTGAATTGAGAGATGAGATAAATTCTGCAATTTTATGGTATACCGCATACCGTTCCCCCACAACACTGATTACACTGTGAGATGCATAGCAGACGGCGGGCTTTGCCTACTAAAATGGCGGACGTTACGCTCCTTTGCGTACTATACTTCAGTATAGGCGATTTCAACAGAGTGGTCCATCTTGCTCCTCTAGTATCTTTGGCGTGCAGCATAGTGCTAGTGTATGGGGTGGGCTGAGTAGTGTACGACTCGGTGGGCCGAAGGACCTGTTTCCACACGGTATCTCTAATCTAAAGTGAGCGAGCTAGAGCACTTAGTTTTACGGTGAATATTTTCCTCATAAAAATAAAAGCGTAAAGGATTTTTCAAATTGCACAAAAGATTTCAGGTGTTACTTACGGTGGCATCTTGAAGAGCACAAATGAATGCAATTAACAAAAAGAGAAATGACTATTAGTTTAACCTGTGGTATTTTGCAGTTGTGTGAGCAAGCCTAGATCTCACCCAGTAACAGAGACACAAATGCTTGAGTAGCTCAGCGGGTCGGGCAGCGTCTCTGGAGAGAAGGAATGGGTGACGTTTTGGGTCGAGACCCTACTTCAGACTGAGTCAAGGCAGAGGGAGACAGGGAGATATGGAAGGGTAAGGTGTGAAAACGAGAGATCAAAGGGGACGAAGCTCAAGAAAAATGTAGAACGGACCGAGGGGAAGGTGACAATGAGGTAGTCCCTCTGTCCCTCTCTTCCCCTCCCCCTTCCCAGATCTCCCTCTATCTTCCTATCTCCACCTATATCCTTCCTTTGTCCCGCCCCCCTGACATCAGTCTGAAGAAGGGTCTCGACCTGAAACGTCACCCATTCCTTCTCTCCTGAGATGCTGCCTGACCTGCTGAGTTACTCCAGCATTTTGTGAATAAATACCTTTGATTTGTACCAGCATCTGCAGTTATTTTCTTATACTAAATGTAAGCAGGAGGTCAGACAAACAAGTCAAAGAACTAGGATGGGAAGGGATGGAGAGAGAGGGAAAGCAAGGATTACTTGAAGTTAGAGAAGTCGATGTTCATACCGCTGGGGTGTAAGCTGCCCAAGCGAAATATGAGGTACTGTTCCTCCAATTTGCGCTGGGCCTCACTCTGACAATGGAGGAGGCCCAGGACAGAAAGGTCAGATTGGGAATGGGAGGGGGAGTTAAAGTGCTGAGCCACCGGGAGATCAGGTTGGCTAAGGTGGACTGAGCGGAGGTGTTCACTGAAACAATGGCCGAGCCTGTGCTTGGTCTCGCCGATGTACAGGAGTCCACACCTGGAAGAGTGGATACAGTAGATGAGGTTGGAGGAGGTGCAGGCGAACCTCTGCCACACCTGGAAAGACTGTCGGGGTCCTTGGACGGAGTTGAGGGAGAAGGGCTAGGGACAGGAATATGGCTGGTGGTGAAGATATTTAGATGTCACGTATTGCAGGAGTCAGAGAGATTTGTGATGGTGTGAGTGGGTACCAAGGCGGGGGGCTGGATGGGAGGTTGGGGCCCGGGGCTGTGGACCAACCTCAGCCTTGCTGTCCTCTGCTCCGTCCGCCTGGTTCTCGCTGCTGCCGTAACTGCCTTTCTTCTCCACCCACAGCTCCGACTTCTCCACCGTCAGGCGCAGCAGGTCCAGGTCACATTTGATCTGCTTGTAGTTGTCCACGTCCTGGGAGGACACCAGCAGCTGCACCTGAGCAGAGAGAGAGAGGAGGATGATGGGCGATGATGCAGGCAGGCTTCATTATCACACGTAGAAAACAGGTGCAGGAGGAGGCCATTCGGCCCTCCCAGCCAGCACCGCCATTCAGTGTGATCACGGCTGATCATCCACGATCAGTAACCCGAGCCTGCCTTCTCCCCATATCCCCCGATTCCACTAGCCCCTAGAGCTCTATCTAACTCATTCATAATTTTATACGTCTCTATAAGATCCCCTCTCATCCTTCTAAGTTCCAGTGAACACAAGCCCAGCCTTTCCAATCTTTCCTCATATGACAGTCCCGCCACCCCGGGGATTAGCCTGGTGAACCTACGCTGCACTGCCTCAATAGCAAGGACGTCCTTCCTCAAATTAGGATGTGATGGGTCACAGTGAGATTCCTCAGTTTCCCTTTAGTCTATTGTCACGCGTACCGAGGTACAGTGAAAAGCTTTTCACCTTCTTTGTTTCGCATAACATACCCAACGTATAGGGCACCGACAGTTACAATGTGTACACTGTGGTCCCCAATGGTTCCTCTTTGTTCTCGGCGCCCCCTCCCATCCCCCCCACCCCAGGAACTGTCCCCTTCGGCCCACAATGTCTGTACTGGACAAGATGCCAAATTAAACCGATCTCATCTGCCTGTATACGTCCCTCTATTCCATGGTCAGGTTTGGCTCAGCCACCAAGCACGACATCCAGAGGCTGCAACTCATCGTTCGATCAGCTGAGAAGGTTGTCGGCTGCAACGTTCCCCCCATCGACGAACTGTGCACTGCAAGGGCCAGGAAGCGAGCGGGCAAGATC
Organism: Rhinoraja longicauda; assembly: GCF_053455715.1. Classification (NCBI taxonomy): domain Eukaryota; kingdom Metazoa; phylum Chordata; class Chondrichthyes; order Rajiformes; family Arhynchobatidae; genus Rhinoraja; species Rhinoraja longicauda. Next base: position 33,254,931 of record NC_135975.1, read on the forward strand.
ATCTCTGACCCCTCTCACCCTGGCCACAAACTCTTTGAAGCACTTCCCTCTGGAAGGCGACTCCGGACTGTCAAAGCAGCCACAGCCAGACATAAAAACAGCTTTTGTTTCCCACGAGTGGTAGTTCTATTCAATAACCAAAAGTCTGGAGTCTCTTTTTTGCTGTGGTTTATTTTCACCCACATGTTTAGACCGTGATGTTATATCCTTATTGTTTTGATGTGTTTATGCTTTATTCTTAATTGCTAACTGTATGTTTGTGTTGTCATTTGTAAGCGGAGCACCAAGGCACATTCCTTGTATATGCACATACTTGGCCAATAAACTGATTCATATCCACATGGATCTATCCTTTACCCACGTCCCTCTATTCCTTGCACTGCCATGTGTCTATCTAAAAGCCTTTTCAAAGCCTCCATTGCATCTGCCTCCACCATCGCCCCTGGCAATACGTTCCAGGCCCCCACCACTCTCTGTGTACAGAACTTGCCCCGCTCACCTCCATCACACTTTGCCCCTCTCACTGTACAGCCATGCCCTCAAGAGTTGGACATTTTCACCATGGGGGAAAAAGATTCAGAAGTGACAGGAGCAAAATTAGGCCATTCAGCCCATCTAGTCTACTCTGCCTTTCAATCATGGCTGATCTATCTCTCCCTCCCAACCCCATTCTCCTGCCTTCTCTCCACTCCGACACCCTTACTAATCAAGAATATATCTATCTCTGCCTTAAAGATTCGAACTGTCTAAACTATTTATGCCTCAAAGTTTCTATCAAGTCTTCCCTCATCCTCCGAGAGTTAGATAGAGCTCTTAAAGACAGTGGAGTCAGGGGGTATGGGGAGAGGGCAGGAACGGGGTACTGATTGTGGACGATCAGCCATGATCACGGTGAATGGCGGTGCTGGCTCGAAGGGCCAAATGGCCTACTCCTGCACTTATTGTCTATTGTCTATTGTAGTCAGAGACAGTAAGACTGGTCGGACAACTGGGAAGGGGGAGGGGATGGAGAGAAAGGGAAAGCAAGGGCTACTTGAAGTTAGAGAAGTCAATGTCCGTACCGCTGGGGTGTAAGCTGCCCATTTTGTGTCTGTCTTCGATTTAAACCAGCATCTGCAGTTCCTTCCTACACAAGATATCACCTTCATCTTTTTCAACCCCCTCTCCATACTCCCCGACTCGAGCTTCCAATGGCTCCCCCCACCCCACCCCACACCCAGCTTCTCCATCAGGAGCTGAACCTGGGGGGCAGTGGACACAATGGGGGCTGGTGTGCACTGCACTTGCTTCCCTTCCCCATCCGCCCTCCAGATGGCAGTGGTGAGCTCCCTTCATGAACCAGGGAGACATAGAAACATAGAAAATAGGTGCAGGAGTAGGCCATTCGGCCCTTCGAGCCTGCACCACCATTCAATATGATCATGGCTGATCATCCAACTCAGTATCCCGTACCTGCCTTCTCTCCATACCCCCTGATCCCTTTAGCCACAAGGGCCACATCTAACTCCCCCTTAAATATAGCCAATGAACTGGCCTCAACTACCTTCTGTGGCATAGAATTCCACAGATTCACCACTCTCTGTGTGAACACTCGAGACGCCCACTACAGAGAGAGAATGGCACAAAATGCTGGAGTAACTCAGCGGGTCAGGCAGCATCTCCGAAGAAGGGTCTCGACCCGAAACGTCACACGTTCCATCTCTCCAGAGATGCTGCCTGTCCCGCTGAGTCCCTCAGAAGGCAGTGGGGGCCAATTCTCTGAATGCATTCAAGAGAGAGCTAGATAGAGCTCTTAAGGATAGCGGAGTCAGGGGGTATGGGGAGAAGGCAGGAATGGGGTTCTGATTGAGAATGATCAGCCATGATCACATTGAATGGCGGTGCTGGCTCGAAGGGCCGAATGGCCTCCTCCTGCACCTATTGTCTATTGTATCTGTTGAGTTACTCCAGCTTTTTGTGTCTGTCTTCGGTTTAATCCAGCATCTGTGGCCACTCGAGTTTCCACTCGTGACTTCAATTTCATGTTTCATGCGTTTTGTGCTTTATGACTGTTGGCAGATCAATTTCCCTCATGGGATAAATAAAGTTCTATCGTATTGTATTTGCAGTTCCTTCCGACGCATGGAGAACGGTGAGTCTTCCCCCTGACTGGTTAGCACGCAACAAAAACACTTTTCACTGTACTTCGGTACACGTGACAATAAGCTAAACTAAATTAAACCAAACTAAATTAAACCAAACTAAATTTGACTAAACTAAATTCAACGAAACTAAATTCAACGAAACTAAATTCAACGAAACTAAAATCAACGAAACTAAATTCAACGAAACTAAATTCATCGAAACTAAATTCAACGAAACTAAATTCATCGAAACTAAATTCAACTAAACTAAACTAAAGGATTGTGACTCAGTACCTGTTTGAAGGCCTGGAGCAGCTCGGCTCTTTGGCTGAAGTGTTTGAAGAGTAGTTGCAGGGCGCCGGAGACCAGGGGCGGATAGTCGTGCATGATCAGGTGGATGAGGACTCGCAAGAAGGTCCGTCCCCCTTCGATGTCCAGCTCCACCGAGTTCTTCTCCTGACTGCGGAAGGAAGCGCAGCAAATCGCCACCAAGCACAAGTCAATTTGGAAGAAAAACCCCATCAGCTTGGTCTTCAGTGGTCACTTCCCAGACACGTTAGCACTTCCACCCTGAGGTCACAGAGTCACGCTGCACCTCCTTTCCATCGGCAAGACCAAGCGGAGACGGTGGTGTGGATGGGACATCTCGGTCGGCAAAGGCAAGTTGGGCCGACTGACCTGTTCCTGGGCTGTATGACTCTGGGCCACTATTTTACCCAACACTTGTGCTCAAACTGCCAATGTTTGCCAGATCTCCTGGCTGCCAACGATTTTAATTTCCCTTCTCATTTCCACATAAGTCCATAAGTAATAGGAGCAGAATCAGGCTATTCGGCCCATCAAGTCTACTCCGCCATTTAATCATGGCTGATCTATATCTCCCTCCTAACCCCATTCTCCTGCCTTCTCCCCATAACCCCTGACACCCGTACTAATCAAGAATCTATCTTTCTCCGCCTTAAAAATACCCATTGACTTGGCCACCGCAGCCGTCTGTGGCAATGAATTTCACAAATTTACCACCCTCTGACTAAAGAAACCTCCTCATCTTCCTAAAGAAACGTCCTTTAATTCTGAGTCTATGACCTCTAGTCCTAGACTCTCCCACTAGAGGAAGCATCCTCTCCACATCCACTCTATCCAGGCCTTTCACAATCAGGTAAGTTTCCATGAGGTCCCCCCTCATCCTTCTAAACTCCAGCGAGTACAGGCCCAGTGCCGTCAGACGCTAATCACATCGACCGCCAAGGCCGGATGGATCTCCCAGTTGCTAACCATTTTAATTCCCTTTCCCATTCCCATCCCAACCTTTCTGTCCTGGGCCTCCTCCATTGTCAGTGAGGCCACACGTAAATTGGAGAAACAGCACCTCAACTGTATGAACATTTGATTCTCCAATTTTAGGTCACTAACCAACAAACTCCCCCTCCCCCCTTCTTTCTCCCCCCTCGCCTCCCGGTGCCCCACCTAGATGCTTACCGATTTCTCCCACTATCCTGCCCCCCCCCTTCCCTTCTCCTGAATCCCTCCCCCCACCCTCTTCCAACTACATCCTTTCCTCTGGCCTCACAATTCACGCCTCGTCTCCTCTTATCTCACACCCTTTGTCTCCTTTTCATTTGTTTTTTGTCCAACCGTCTACCAAACCCCTCCCCCAGCCCCTCCCTCACCTATGTCCACCTTTGCTCTTGCGTAGGAAGGAACTGCAGATGCTGGTTTATAGCGAAGACAGACACAAAATGCTGGGGTAACTCAGCGGGTCAGGCAGCATCTCAGGAGAAAGGGAACAGGTGACGAATAGCAAGCTGAAGATGGGCCTCGACCCGAAACATCGCCTATTCCTTTTCTCCAGAGGTGCTGCCTGAACGAGTGAGTTTCTCCAGCTTTTTGGAGCCTCTCCACCTATCACTCGCCTGACTTTGTCCCACCCCACTTCTCTTCCACCCTCCTGCAGAAGGAACTATGCAGCTGCACGGGCCTGGTTCTCTCTGTTCTCCGGCAGTCACCACTTACAGGGCTTGTTTGTATGTTCACAATAACCCACAATAACTTCCTATTTTAAAATAAAACTATTGTATTGATGAATTAGAAAGAATTAACACAACAAAACAGATATCTTCTTTACTGATGCTTTAGAGTCACAGAGTGATACAGCTTGTAAACAGACCCTTGGGCCCAACTTGCCCACAGAAAGGTCAGTGTGGGAATGGGAGGGGGTGGGGGGGGGGTTTGAGTGTTTAGGGGCATTGGCTCTCAGGAGGGAACGGACAAACTGGGATTGTTGCACAGCGGCCATCACACTAGAGTCTAAAACAAGCCCAGACTGCCCTGCGGAAACGAAAAGTGGAAATTCAAACAAGATGAGAGGGTCTCGTACCTTCCTGTGAACATGGACTCGGCCTGCTCCCCGATGACATCCAGGTCTGGCACTGCATGAAACACAGCAGGGTTTCAGAGCCAGCCCCCGTGATACAATCAAACACCTGCCCACCGTAGCTCACGCTGTCAGACACGCGTGCACGCAAACTCCACACAGGCTGACTGACTTTGGTGAAACACAAGTAATGTTGGCTCGGCTGGCTGTTTCTCTTCTCACCCAATGGAAATAAGCAGAGATGCCTCACACCAACTAGCCTAAATTCCTGCCCCCCCCCCCCCCCGACCCCCACCAACCCATTATTTACTTCCAACCCCCCCCCCCAATACCAAGAACTCTTTATTCTTTTGGGCTTCCACTCGCAATGTTGTCCTTAACTTATATCATTAGAAAGAAATTCCACCCTCACCTACTTTGAAACACCAATACACACACACACACACACACACACACATGCCCAGGCACAACACACACACACACTCACACACACACACACACACACACACACACACACACACACACACACACACACACACACACACACACACACACACACACACACACACACCATATACACACCCACACACGCACACATGCCCAGGCACACCACACACACACACACACACACCCCACACACACCCTACACACACACACATGCCCAGGCACACCACACACACACACACACACATCATAACACACACACACACACCCACACACATCAACACACACACACACATCAACACACACACACACACAACACACACACACAATCAACACACACATCAATACACACACACACATCAACACACACACAAAACACACATCAACACACACCAACACACACACACACGCATCCACACCAACGCACAGATGCACCCACACCAACATACACACAAATACTGACACACACACACCAACAGGCACACACACACCAAGCCACACAGACACACCAACACACACACACACTAACACATCCCAACACATACAGACACACCAAACACACACACCTCAACACACACACACACCAACACACGCACATACAAACACACACTGCCCCCATACACACACACACAAACACACATCCACACCCCCCCACATACCCCAACACACACCAACACACACACACACCCTAACACACACATACAGCAACACACACCAACACACATACATACCCAGAAAAACCGTATTGTGAAGTTATGAAAGTAAAATGGTTTAAGAATTGTTTGTCATGAAGAACATTTTGCAGTGGTCTATCAGCTTTTTATTCTATTTTGTATTGTCAAATACAATGGCCGCTAAACCATTCTGCCAAGTGTTGATAACCGGGCTGGGTGATTCTATGCGGCCAGATATTGCCATGAGCACAGACAGAAGGATGCATCAGTCACTGCGGGCTGAGTGGTGCAGCGGTAGAGTTGGTGCGTTGCAGCACCAGAGACCCAGCTTTGGTCCTGACTGCGGGCACTGCCAGAGTGCGTAGGTACGGTTGACACTTACCCGTGCTTTCTGTCGATGTGCCGACCACTGAATCGGAGGAGTTGCTGTCCCCAAACTCCTTCTTGTAGATGGACAGTATGTAGGAGATGCGGTAGTCCAGTCTGACGCTCAGGATGAACTGAAAGGCAAGTCCCCTCTTTAATAATGACAGGAGGTGCAGAATTACATGGCCGTCAGACCCTGGACAAAACAGAACTTCAGGCCGACGGTGTAGGAAAATAACTGCAGATGCTGGTTCAAATCGAAGATGGACAAGCCTAGATCTCACATACTTGAACCTACTTAGGGCGGCACGGTGGCGCAGTGGCAGAGTTTCTGCCTCACGGCGCCAGAGACCCGGGTTCGATTCTGACCACGGGCGCTGTCTGTCAGGAGTTTGTACGTTCTCCCCGTGACCTGCGTGGGTTTTCTCCGGGTGCTCCGGTTTCCTCCCACACTCCAAAGACGTGCAGGTTTGTAAGTTAATTGGCTGAGGTAAAATTGTAAACTGTGTGTAGGATAGAGCTGGTGTGGGGGATCGCTGGTCGATGCATGGCTCGCTGGGCCGAAGGGCCTGTTTACAGGCTGTATCTCCAAACTAAACTAAACTAGACTAAACTAAACTAGACTAGGCTTAACTAAACTAAACTAAGCTGAACTAAGCTAGACAAGCAAGTACCGATGAGTGCTTTAAACTGGGCTGGTTGCGATGGGATTTAATGATCACCTGCTTACCTGCAGTATCTCGATGATCTTCAGCTTGGTGTCCATGACGGTCACGTCTTCGTTCTCCGTGGTTGGCGCTTGCTTTGCCTGCCCGCTGGGCGCGGGGGTCTCGTGCCCGTCCCCCAGGATGCCTGGCAAGAGGGACCCTCGGCTCAGCACCATCTGGGTCATCATCTCACCCACTCCGTGGATGGTCCTGATCACGTTGTTGCCTGAAGGACAGAGGAGGCCAAGGATGGGCGAGAGGCCTGGAGGAACCCCAGAGGAGATCCCACCGAGTCGCGGCCCGCCCCGGCGGCAGGCCTGGCCCGCCCACCGCCGGGCCCCAGATGCACCACCAGGCCAAACGGCCCTCATGGTGGGGAGACCGCCGAGAACATAGGAGGGCCCCGCGAGGAGGGACCCCTGATACCGAGAGTGAGGAGGGTGCTGAGCGTGAGGAGGGTGGGAGTGAGGAGGGAGTGGGGAGTGAGGAGGGAGCGGGGAGTGAGGAGGGAGTGTGGAGGGTGGGAGTGAGGAGGGAGTGGGGAGTGAGGAGGGAGCGGGGAGTGAGGAGGGAGTGGGGAGGGAGTGGGGAGTGAGGAGGGAGCGGGGAGTGAGGAGGGAGCGGGGAGTGAGGAGGGTGCTGAGCGTGAGGAGGGTGGGAGTGAGGAGGGAGTGGGGAGTGAGGAGGGAGCGGGGAGTGAGGAGGGAGCGGGGAGTGAGGAGGGAGCGGGGAGTGAGGAGGGAGCGGGGAGTGAGGAGGGAGCGGGGAGTGAGGAGGGTGCTGAGCGTGAGGAGGGTGGGAGTGAGGAGGGTGGGAGTGAGGAGGGAGCGGGGAGTGAGGAGGTAGTGTGGGAGTGAGGAGGGAGTGGGGAGTGAGGAGGGTGGGAGTGAGAAGGGAGTGGGGAGTGAGGAGGGTGGGAGTGAGGAGGGAGTGGGGAGTGAGGAGGGTGGGAGTGAGGAGGGAGTGGGGAGTGAGGAGGGTGGGAGTGAGGAGGGAGTGGGGAATGAGGAGGGAGTGGGGAGTGAGGAGGGTGGGAGTGAGGAGGGAGCGGGGAGTGAGGAGGGAGTGTGGAGGGTGGGAGTGAGGAGGGTGGGAGTGAAGAGGGTGGGAGTGAGGAGGGAGTGGGGAGTGAGGAGGGAGCGGGCAGGGCGGGAGTGAGGAGGGAGCGGGGAGTGAGGAGGGAGCGGGGAGTGAGGAGGGAGTGTGGGAGTGTGGAGGGTGGGAGTGAGGAGGGAGTGGGGAGTGAGGAGGGAGTGGGGAGTGAGGAGGGAGTGTGGAGGGTGGGAGTGAGGAGAGAGCAGGGAGTGTGGAGGGTGGGAGTGAGGAGGGAGTGGGGAGTGAGGAGGGAGCGGGGAGTGAGGAGGGAGTGGGGAGTGAGGAGGGAGTGGGGAGGGAGTGGGGAGTGAGGAGGGAGGGGGGAGTGAGGAGGGAGTGGGGAGGGAGTGGGGAGTGAGGAGGGAGCGGGGAGTGAGGAGGGAGTGAGGAGGGAGTGGGGAGTGAGGAGGGTGGGAGTGAGGAGGGAGTGTGGGAGTGAGGAGGGAGCGGGGAGTGAGGAGGGAGTGTGGGTGTGAGGAGGGAGTGGGGAGTGAGGAGGGAGTGTGGGTGTGAGGAGGGAGTGTGGGAGTGAGGAGGGAGTGGGGAGTGAGGAGGGAGTGAGGAGGGTGCTGAGTGAGGAGGGACCCGTAGCACCCAGAGCCGGGGGCCCCTGAGAGGGAGGAGGGCCGACGGGGGATGGGCCACCCTGAGCAAGACCCACAGGTGACAGACCCCCAGCCTGAATAACACCCTTGCACCACAACACTCTGCCTGCCACGAGTAAGCCAGCCCTAAATCCAAATGGCCATGTCACTGTGGATCCCACGCATCTTAGACTTCTGGATCAGCCACCGTGGGGGACATTTATCAAAATCTACATCAACATCATCCACCATCCTACCCTCAACCACGGTGGCGCAGCGGTAGAGTTGCTGCCTTACAGACAATGCAACGCTGGTTCGATCCCGACTACGGGCGCCGTCTGTACGGAGTTTGTACGTTCTCCCCGTGACCTGCTTGGGTTTTCTCCGAGATCCTCGGTTTCCTCCCGCTCTCCAAAGACGTACAGGTTTGTAGGTTAATTGGCTTGGTAAATGTAAACATTGTCCCTAGTGGGTGTAGGATAGTGTTAATAAACGGAAATAGCCGGTCGGCGTGGACCCGGTGGGCCGAAAGGGCCTGTTTCCGCGCTGTGTCTCTAAACTAAACTAGACTAAACCACCTTCGTCACTCCTCAGGTAAGTCAAGCGTTCGTAAGTGGTGGCGTCACTGGATAAAGCCATGCTGATTGATCCTAGGCAGCCCATTCTGTTCCAGAACCGAATCCATCATGCACTGGGGCGGTGCAGTGGTAGTGTTGCTACCTCACTGCGCATGCTGAATGGCCTAATCCTGCTCCTAACACTTAGTCAATGAAAATGTGGAATGGATTAATGCTGGCTCGAGGAAGGTGACATCGAGGCGCGCAAAGATAACATTTAATCAGGAGGACAGTGGAACTAGTCGGAGAACTAGGATGGGGGAGGGACGGAGAGAGAGGGAGAGCAAGGGCTACCTAAACTTAGAGAAGTCAATATTCCTACCGCTGGGCTGTAAGCTGCCCAAGGAAAATATGAGGTGACACATCTTGGCTGAAAATAACAAATGGGGGAATAAAACAGCACGTTTGTATTTAGTGGTGTTGTATGTGTATTTATTAGAATCTGATCAAGGCAAGAATTTAAGGTAGACACAAAATGCTGGAGTAACTCAGCGGGTCGGGCAGCATCTCTGGAGAGAAGGCATGGGTGACTTTTTGGGTCGAGACCCTTCTTCAGACTTTTGTTCCTACAAGGCAGGAATCTGACAGTGGGCATCATTTCCCACACATCATTTGCGTGCAGTTTCGTCCTCCTAATTTGACAAAGGACATCCTTGCTGTTGAGATTAGTTCACCAGGTTAGTTCCCGGGATGGCGGGACTGTCATATGAAGAAAGAATGGGTCACTGGAATTTAGAAGAATGAGAGGGGATCTTATAGAAACATATAAAATTCTTAAGAGATTGGACAGGCTAGATGCAGGAAACATGTTCCCGATGTTGGGGGGAGTCCAGAACCAGGGGTCACAGTTTTATAATAAGGGGTAGGCCATTTAGGACTGAGATGAGGAGAAACGCTTTCACCCAGAGAGTTGTGAATCTGTGGAATTCTCTGCCACAGAAGGCAGTGGAGGCCAATTCACTGGATGTTTTCAAGAGAGAGTTAGACATAGCTCTTAGGGCTAATGGAATCAAGGGATATGGGGAAAAAGCAGGAACGGGGTACTGATCCTGGATGAACAGCCATGATTGTATTGAATGGCGGTGCTGGCTCGAAAGGCCATGTGGCCTACTCCTGCACCTATTTTCTATGTTTCTATTTCAAAGTGACCGGGTCAAACAGTGACACGTTCTCATGAAGTATTAGCTTGCCCTGAGGTAGAGCACTTTTACAGAGAAGGAGAAGCCTTCGAAAATTTACCTCCGTCTTGAAACTTGTTCAACCTTTCCAAGTACGAGGTGGTGGGATTCTGAACGCTGTCCAGGATGGCTAGCAATGTTCGAATTAGCCGCAGGAGCTCGCTGAAGCTGTAGAACCCAAAGTATATTAGGTTCCGAGCCAAATTCACCACCTAGAACAAAAATCCAAAGAGATCTGGTCAGTTGATCAACAGTTATCAAACAAAATCAACAGGATGTTACCAAGACTCGAGAGGCTGATCTATTCGGGAAGGTTGGGCAGGCTAGGACCTAATACATAGACTCATTGAGTCATTCAGAGTGGAAACAGGCCCTTCAGCCCAACTTGCCCATACCGACCAACATGTCCCAACTACATTAGTCCCTTCTGTGGAATTCTCTGCCACAGAGGGCAGTGGAGGCCAATTCACTGGATGAATTTGAAAGAGAGTTAGATAGAGCTCTAGGGGCTAGTGGAATCAAGGGATATGGGGAGAAGGCAGGCACGGGTTACTGATTGTGGATGATCAGCCATGATCAAAATGCATGGCGGTGCTGACTCGAAGGGCCAAATGGCCTCCTCCTGCACCTATTTTCTATGTTTCTATCTGCCTGTGTTTGGCCCATATCCCTCAGAACCTGTCCAATCCATGTACTTGTCTAAATAATTCTTAAACGTTGCGATAGTGCCAGCGTCACCTCCTCTGGCAGCTCGTTCCATACGCCCACCACCCTTTGTGTGAAAACGTTACCCCTCAGGTTCCTATTAAATCTTTCCCTCTTCACCTTAAACCTATGTCCTCCGGTTCTCGATTTCCCTACTCTGGGCCAGAGACTGTGCGTTTACGCGATCTGTTCACCTCGTTAAGTTATACACGGCACGGTAGCGCAGCGGTAGAGTTGCTGCTTTACAGCGAATGCAGCGCCGGAGACTCAGGTTCGATCCTGACTACGGGTGCTGCACTGTAAGGAGTTTGTACGTTCTCCCCGTGACCTGCGTGGGTTTTCTCCGAGATCTTCGGTTTCCTCCCACACTCCAAAGACGTACAGGTATGTAGGTTAATTGGCTGGGTAAATGTAAAAATTGTCCCTAGTGGGTGTAGGATAGTGTTAATGTACGGGGATCACTGGGCGGCACGGACTTGGAGGGCCGAAAAGGCCTGTTTCCGGCTGTAGATATATGATATGATATGATATGATACGCCTCTATAAGATCACCCCACCCACCCTCAAAGGGCAGGAGGCTAAGAGGCGATCTTGAAGAGGTGCATAAAGTCATGAGGGGAATAGACAGGGTGAGCACATAGGGTCTTTTACCCAGCGTAGGTGGATCAAGGAGCAGAGAATATAGGTTTAACGTGAGAGGGAAAGGATTTAATTGGTGAGCTGTGCAAGATGTAATAGGAATCCGAGGGGCAACTTTGCCACACAGAGGCTGTTGGGCGTATGGAACAAGCTGCCAGAGGAGGTAGTTGACGCAGGTACCATCACAGCATTTGAAAGACACTTGAAAGAGATACACCGATCAGCCAGAACATTATGACCTGATGAGCCAAAACATTATGCCCACCTGCCTAATATGCTGTTGGTCCTCCGTGTGCAGCCCCATACGCAGCAGGGTGCGATGCACTGTGTATTGTGACACATTCCTCCCGTGACCACTATTAAAATTTTCCGTGACTTGTGCCACAGTCGACCTGTCGATTCGGACCAGCGGGATAGCCTTTGTTGCCCTCGTGCATCGATGAGCCTTGGGCGCCCAACACCCTGTCGCCGGTTTGTGGTTTGTCCCTCCTCGGACCACTGTCGGTCGGTACTCACCACTGCTGACCGGGAGCACCCCACAAGCCTTGCCATTTCAGAGATGCTCTGACCCAGTTGTCTGGCCATAACCTTGTCAAAGTCGCTCAGGTCTTTACTCCTGCCCATTTCTCCTGCATCCAACACATCAACTTCAAGAACCGACTGTTCACTTGCTGCCTAATATATCCCACCCCTTGACAGGTGCCATTGTAACATGATAATCAATGTTATTCACTTCGCCTGTCAGTGGTCATAATGTTTTGGCTGATCGGTGTATATGGATAGGAAAGGTTTAGAGGGGTATGGCCCAAACGCAGGCAGGTGGGACTAGTGGAGACGGGACATTTTGGTCGGTGTGGGAAATTTGGGCCGAATGGCCTGTTTCCGTGCTGTATGACTCTAAAGTTGCGTCCTTTTATCGTGAGGCTATGGCCACCGGTCCTAGACTCTCCCACTCCTGGCCACGTTTGATCGCAGTATATTGGTCGCATTCCCTTCAGTGTTAAACTATGGGATCAACTTTGCAATTTGGGCCAAAAAAAAATCAAGAAAGGGCGGCAGCAATCAATAGTTTTTGGGAGAAGCCACGATGGTGTCCCCCCCCACTCTCGGTAACCCACCTCAAAGGTCAGCTTGATCTTCTCCTTGACTCCGAACGGGAATGATTGAGCCACCACATCCTTCAGGTACTCCTCCACAAAGTCCATGGTCAGGGCAAACTTGTTCTTCTTGTCATCACGGGACATGTCCGTCACCAGGTCGTACCTGCCCGGAGATCGGCAACCATTAACGGAGACTCCTCCACCGGCACCAAGACATCCGCTCGTAACGCAAACCCTCTCCCTCTCATACTGACGGGCTGACACCACGGGCAACTGAACCATCCCACCACAACCAGAGGGCAGTGCTCAACTACTCTCGACCCCATTGGTGACCCTCGGACTATCCTTGATCGGACTCTACTGGCTTTACCTTGCACTAAACATTATCTCCTTATCATAGAAACATAGAAAATAGGTGCAGGAGTAGGCCATTCGGCCCTTCGAGCCTGCACCGCCATTCAATATGATCATGGCTGATCATCCAACTCAGTATCCCGTACCTGCCTTCTCTCCATACCCCCTGATCCCTTTAGCCACAAGGGCCACATCTAACTCCCTCTTAAATATAGCCAATGAACTGGCCTCAACTACCCTCTGTGGTAGAGAATTCCACAGACTCACCACTCTCTGTGTGAAATAAAACTTTCTCATCTCGGTCCTAAAAGACTTCCCCCTTATCCTTAAACTGTGACCCCTTGTTCTGGACTTCCCCAACATCGGGAACAATCTTCCTGCATCTAGCCTGTCCAACCCCTTAAGAATTTTGTAAGTTTCTATGAGATCCCCCCTCAATCTTATCATGTATCTATACACTGTAAACGGCTCGATTGTAATCGTGTATTGTCTTTCCGCTGACTGGTTAGCACGCAACAAAAGCTATTCACTGTACCTCAGTACACGACTAAACTATTTCGAGAGTCACGTGCTGATAAAGGGTGCTTAATGCTCACTGCAGGACTCAGTGCAGGGGACAAGCATTTAAAACATAAATGTGGTGCAGGTACAATCACAGCATTTGAAAGACACTTGAAGAGATATATGGATAGGAAAGGTTTAGAAGGGCGTGGGCGCAGCGGTAGAGTTGCTGCCTCACAGCGCCGGAGACCCGGGTTCCATCCTGACTACGGGTGCTGTCTGTACAGAGTTTGTACGTTCTCCCCGTGACCTGCGTGGGTTTTCTCCGGGTGCTCCGGTTTCCTCCCACACTCTAAAGACGTGCAGGTTTGTAGGTTAATTGGCTTGGTGTAAATGTAAATTGTCCCTCGTGTGTGTGGGACGGTGTTAGTGTGCGGGGGTCGCTGGTGGGCGCGGACTCGGTGGGCCGGGGGCCCTGTTTCCGCGCTGCATCTGTAAACTAAACCAAGCTGCAGTGAGCGGCGATACCGTGGCTTACTCGTGGATGGTGATCTTGGTGGGGATTTCTGTCCACAGCCGGGCGTACTTCACCGGGGTGACCGACTCCTGGGGGTCTCGGTCCACGTGCATGTGCAGCATCAGGCGGCAGAAGGACGCCCGCAGGTCGTAGGGCAGGTCCTCGTCTGACATGCAGCGCAGGATGAGGTCCACTCCCAGCTGCGTGGAGATCTGGTCAATGGCCAGGTACTGACGGTCGAGGCACATGCGGGCAAACAGGTTCAGCTGGTACCTGCAGGAGGAACCACATGCCAGTCTGGGTTAAAACATGGTCGCCCCACAACCTAGCTTCCCAACCCTCTCTCCATCCCTCCCCATCCTAGTTCACCCCTCTCTCTCCATCCCTCCCCATCCTAGTTCACCCCCCTCTCTCCATCCCTCCCCATCCCAGTTCTCCCAACCCAATCTCTCCATTCCTCCCCATCCTAGTTCACCCCCTCTCTCCATCCCTCCCCATCCTAGTTCACCCCCCTCTCTCCATCCCTCCCCATCCCAGTTCTCCCAACCCAATCTCTCCATCCCCATCCTAGTTCTCCCAACCCAATCTCTCCATTCCTCCCCATCCTAGTTCACCCCTCTCTCTCCATCCCTCCCATCCTAGTTCACCCCCCTCTCTCCATCCCTCCCCATCCCAGTTCTCTCCATCCCCATCCTAGTTCTCCCAACCCAATCTCTCCATCCCTCCCCATCCTAGTTCACCCCTCTCTCTCCATCCCTCCCCATCCTAGTTCACCCCCCTCTCTCCATCCCTCCCCATCCCAGTTCTCCCAACCCAATCTCTCCATCCCCATCCTAGCTCTCCCAACCTAATCTCTCCATTCCTCCCCATCCTAGTTCACCCCTCTCTCTCCATCCCTCCCCATCCTAGTTCACCCCTCTCTCTCCATCCCTCCCCATCCTAGTTCACCCCTCTCTCTCCATCCCCCCATCATAATTCTCTGCGTTATCACTCTTGTGACTTTACACACTTGCACCAATCCAACCACTACCCAACATATGGAGAGGATGTTTCCACCAGTGGGGGAGTTTAATACCAAGGCCTATAGCCTCAGAATAAAAGGACGTGGTTTTAGAAAGGAGACGAGGAGGGATTTCTTTAGTGAATCTGTAGAATCACAGACGGCTGGGGGGGCCGTGAATGGATATTTTTAAGGCGGAGATTGACACTGAGAGGGAGAGATAGATCAGCCATGATTGAATGGCGGTGGAGACGATGGGCCGAATGGCCTATTTCTGCTCCGATAACTTGTGAACTTTCACAGGAAACCCATCGGCGGAAAGTCACGCGGTCTCAGGGACAACGTGCAAACTCCACAGTGCCTGTGATGTGTCTATCCGGTCTCCTCTCAACCTCCAACGTACTCGTGAAAACAGTCCAAGCCTGTCCAACCTCTCCTTATAGCTAACACCCTCCAATAGTAACGGCATTTTACTAAACCTCCTCTGCCCCCATTCACATTACATTACATCACTGTAGAGATATAGGGCCCACTGAGATCCCGTGCTGACCAGCCACCACCCCGTTACCACACTAACGCTATCCCACACACTTTACCATTTTTACCAAAGGCAATAAATCTACAAACCTGCACGTCTTTGGGGTGTGGGAGGAAACCAAAGATCTCGGAGAAAACCCACGTGGTCACGGGGTGAACGTGCAAACTCCACACAGACAGCACCCGTGGTCAGGATCGAACCCGAGTCCCTGCCCCCGTCAGGCAACATTCTTCATTAGTGCGGGTGTCAAGGGTTACGGGGATAAGGCAGGAGATTGGGGTGAGGAGGGAGAGATAGATCGGCTATGATTGAATGGCGGGGTAGACTTGATGGGCAGAATGGCCCATTTCTACTTCTATAATCTTTTGATCATCACGAACTCTACCACTGCGCCACCGTGCCGCCCCCAACTTGTCCCTTTAAGTGAACTGGGCTGTGTTCATTTCTCCACTCCCTCTCTCTCACCCTAAGGAAATGCGATTGATTACCGACACGTTACCTGTAGTAGGTTAGGATATCGTTGGCCTCCTTGTTGCCCTCCTTGGCCTCCTCGGCCAGCTGGCGGATAGACTTGCCGTGTGGCTCTTTGTCCCCGTCTATCCAGTACAACCACACCTCATCTTCCTCGCCCTCCTCTTCCAGCAACGGGCTCTCAATGCTGAAGTCGTCACGAATCGAGAGCAGCCTTTCAAAGAGAGAACATCATCTTATCATATATATACAGCCGGAAACAGGCCTTTTCGGCCCTCCAAGTCCGTGCCGCCCAGCGATCCCCGTACATTAACACTATCCTACACCCACTAGGGACAATTTTTACATTTACCCAGCCAATTAACCTACATACCTGTACGTCTTTGGAGTGTGGGAGGAAACCGAAGATCTCGGAGAAAACCCACGCAGGTCACGGGGAGAACGTACAAACTCCTTACAGTGCAGCACCCGTAGTCAGGATCGAACCTGAGTCTCCGGCGCTGCAATCGCTGTAAAGCAGCAACTCTACCGCTGCGCTACCGTGCCGCCCTTACCACCAGAGACATCACACTTGGGGTGAAAGAAGCGTCGGAGGTTTTGCAACAAGCTCATCTACTCTTCTATGCATCAGTGCTAGCTTGCAAACAAAAAGCTCATTTGGTCTGGTTCAGGTCGTAAGTGATAGGAGCAGAATTATGCCATTCGGCCCATCAAGTCTACTCCGCCATCCTCGTCTTTTCCTCTCAACCCCATTCTCCTGCCTTCTCCCCATAACCCCAGACACGCGAACTAATCAAGAATCTATCCATCTCTGCCTTAAAAATATCCATTGACTTCGACTGCAGTTTAATGTAGATAAGTGTGAGGTTATTCACTTTGGAAGTAAGAATAGAAAGGTAGATAATTATCTGAATGGTGTCAAGTTAGGAGGAGGGGGAGTTCAACGAGATCTGGGTGTCCTAATGCATCAGTCAATGAAAGGAAGCATGCAGGTACAGCAGGCAGTGAAGAAAGCCAATGGAATGTTGGCCTTCATAACAAGAGGAGTTGAGTATTGGAGCAAAGAGGTCCTTCTACAGTTGTACCGGGCCCTGGTGAGACCGCACCTGGAGTACTGTGTGCAGTTTTGGTCTCCAAATTTGAGGAAGGATATTCTTGCTATGGAGGGCGTGCAGCATAGGTTCACTAGGTTAATTCCCGGAATGGCGGGACTGTCGTATGTAGAAAGGCTGGAGCGATTGGGCTTGTATACACTGGAATTTAGAAGGATGAGGGGGGATCTTATTGAAACATCATATCATATCATATATATACAGCCGGAAACAGGCCTTTTCGGCCCTCCAAGTCCGTGCCGCCCAGCGATCCCCGTACATTAACACTATCCTACACCCACTAGGGACAATTTTTACATTTACCCAGCCAATTAACCTACAAACCTGTACGTCTTATAAGATAATTCGGGGATTGGACACATTAGAGGCAGGAAACATGTTCCCAATGTTGGGGGAGTCCAGAACAAGGGGCCACAGTTTAAGAATAAGGGGTAGGCCATTTAGAACGGAGATGAGGAAGAACTTTTTCAGTCAGAGAGTGGTGAAGGTGTGGAATTCTCTGCCTCAGAAGGCAGTGGAGGCCAGTTCGTTGGATGCTTTCAAGAGAGAGCTGGATAGAGCTCTTAAGGATAGCGGAGTGAGGGGGTATGGGGAGAAGGCAGGAACGGGGTACTGATTGAGAGTGATCAGCCATGATCGCATTGAAAGGCGGTGCTGGCTCGAAGGGCTGAATGGCCTACTCCTGCACCTATTGTCTATTGTCTATTGTCTATTGTTACTCCAGCACTCTGTGAAATGTCACCTATCCATGTTCTCCACAGATGCTGCCTGACCCGCTGAGTTACTCCAGCACTCTAAGTCTGTCTTCGGCCCTGTAAAGAATATGCTGGCTTACTTGGTTCGAATGAGGATGTCAGAGTTGGATGAGTTCAGCATAAACTTGCAAATGAGCTCCTGTGTGATGGGAATGGCAATTTTGTTGGACACGCACAGGTCTGACAAGTAATCCAAAAACCTGCAGAGAAAAAAAGACACGTTTAGCTCAGAGATACAGCTTGGAAACAGGCCCTTCGGCCCACACCAACCACTCATCCCCCATTCGTGCTAGTTCTATGCTATCCCACTTTTCATCCAGTCTACACATCCATTTTACAGAAGCCAATTAACCTACAGAGCCGAAGATGGACACAAATTGCTGGAGTAACTCAGCGGGTTGCTCAGACTGAATCTGAAGAAGGGTCTGGACCCGAAACGTCACCCATTCCTTGTCTCCAGAGATGCTGCCTGACCCGCTGAGTTACTCCAGCATTTTGTGTCCGTCTTTGGTTTAAACCAGCATCTGCAGTTCCGTCATACATAGCCAACAAAGCCCCACGCCTTTGGGATGTGGGAGGAAGACAGTGCACAGGGAGGGAAACCATGGTCACAGGGAGAACATATCAACTCCACACAGACGGCAGCAGAGGTCGGGATCGATCCTGGGTCTCTGGCGCTGTGAGGCAGCAACTCTACACATGGATGTCACTGGAACTCTCTGCCAATTCCCTTTCACCACCACTCCCGACACACCAGGGGCAATTTACAGAGGGCCAGTTTATCTACAAACCTGCTTCTTTTTAGGGTGTGGGAGGAAACCGGAGCACCCGGAGGAAACCCACGCAGGTCACGGGGAGAACGTACAAACTCTCCACACACACGTACAGACGGCACCCGTGGTCGGGATTGAACCAGGCACTGTGAGGCAGCAGCTCTACCCGCTGCACCACTGTGCCGCCCACAATCATCAAATATTTTAAAATAATAAGGTAATTCGTGATAGGAGCAGAATTAGGCCATTCGGCCCGTCATGTCTACTCCGCCATTCAATCATGGCTGATCTATCTCTCCCTCCCAACCCCATTGTCCTGCCTTCTCCCCATAACCCCTGACACACGTACTAATCAAGAATCTATCTATCTCTGCCTTCAAAATATCCACTGACTTGACTTGCATAGCCTTCTGTGGCAATGAATTCCACAGATTCACCACCTCTGCCTAAAGACATTCCTCCTCATCCCCTTCCTAAAAGAACATCTTTTAATTCTGAGGCTGTGACCTCCAGTCCTAGACTCTCCCACTAGTGGACACATCCTCTCCACATCCACTCTATCCAGGCCTTTCACCATTCTGTACCATGAGGTCCCCCTCATTCTTCTAAACTCCAGCAGAGTACAGGCCCAGTGCCGGCAAGCGCTCATTATAGGTTAACCCACGCATTCCTGGGATCATTCTCGCAAACCACATCAGTCTCTAGAAGAGTCTCAACCCGAAACGCCACCCATTCCTTCTCTCCCAAGATGCTGCCTGACCCGCTGAGTTACTCCAGCATTTTGTGTCCACCATCATTCTCGTAAACCTCCTCTGGACCCTCTCCACAGCCAGCACATCCTTCTTCAGATATGGGGCACAAAATAGCTCACGATATTCCAAATGCGGCCTGACCAGCGCCTTATAGAGCCTCAGCAAGCATTTTGGAAGTTATCCTTTCACGGACACTTGAGAAAGTTTTGAAAGAATGGGGCCAGAATTT
The DNA here is from genome assembly GCF_053455715.1 of Rhinoraja longicauda. Classification (NCBI taxonomy): domain Eukaryota; kingdom Metazoa; phylum Chordata; class Chondrichthyes; order Rajiformes; family Arhynchobatidae; genus Rhinoraja; species Rhinoraja longicauda. The sequence goes on from NC_135975.1 coordinate 33,274,539, forward strand.
GCTGACAAAAGTATGGGAATAGGGTTGCCAACTTCCTCACTCCCAAATAAGGGACACGGTGACTTCACCTTGAGACCTCACCCAGCCAGCGGCCACGTGCTTCCTCTTCACCAATGGTGGCCGCCCGGGCCGGGAGGCAGGTTACTAGGCAACCTCCATTAGGCGGTGCCCGGGCCTACACTGTCCGGGCCGACAGCGGCCCCTGGGCTAGTGTCCGGGCCTACAGTGTCCGGGCATACAGTGTCTGGGCCTACAGTGTCCAGTCTTACAGTGTCCAGGCCTACAGTGTCCGGGCCTACAGTGTCTGGGCCTTCAGTGTCTAGTCTTACAGTGTCCGGGCCTACAGTGTCCGGGCCTACAGTGTCCGGGCCTGTAGTGTCCGGGCCTACAGTGTCCAGGCCTACAGCGCCGTCCGGGACAAGGGCAGTCCCGGACAGGACAAACCAATTTAGCCCAATATACGGGATGTCCCGGCTAATACGGGACAGTTGGTGACACTAGTGGGAATGAAAGGCCCATCCCATTATCCTGCCTCTCCCTTCATGTTTGCCCTTTTATTTAACTGATCCGTCCACCCCTTATCCGTCTGCCTGGATCTGACCAAAGTCTATTTTGTCCCTCGTGGTTCCCGGCGATTCCCCTGATGTTGCCTCTACCAATGAATCTTTGTGGTTGGAAGCAGCCCTTCAAAGCTCCGTGTGCTTTGCCACGTTACCGATTTGCATTTGCTGTAATTTGCAAAGCAAAGTAGGGGGGAAAAACGAACTCAACCACCTGCCTTGACGATGCGGGTGACCCACAGTGACAACCAGGTGGCCAGGGCAACCGTGGGTCTCATTCACAGCTGGCCCCGGGCACCCTGAGCCCAACCGTGGGCCTCATTCACAGCTGGCCCCGGGCACCCTGAGCCCAACCGTGGGCCTCATTCACAGCTGGCCCCGGGCACCCTGAGCCCAACCGTGGGCCTCATTCACAGCTGGCCCCGGGCACCCTGAGCCCAACCGTGGGCCTCATTCACAGCTGGCCCCGGGCACCCTGAGCCCAACCGTGGGCCTCATTCACAGCTGGCCCCGGGCACCCTGAGCCCAACCGTGGGCCTCATTCACAGCTGGCCCCGGGCACCCTGAGCCCAACCGTGGGCCTCATTCACAGCTGGCCCCGGGCACCCTGAGCCCAACCGTGGGCCTCATTCACAGCTGGCCCCGGGCACCCTGAGCCCAACCGTGGGCCTCATTCACAGCTGGCCCCGGGCACCCTGAGCCCAACCCAGCCTCCCCAACGTCCACCACCCACCCCAGACAGCACCAGGTCTGACCTCTCAATCAAGGGGCAGCCGTAGAAACAGGAGGGGCGTCAGAGAGAGAGGAGGGCCGTCAGAGAGAGAGGGGGGCCGTAGGAGAGAGGGGCGATCGGAGAGAGAGGGGGGGATCGGAGAGGGAGGGGGGGATCGGAGAGGGGGGATCGGAGATAGAGGGGGGATCGGAGAGAGAGGGGGGGATCGGAGAGAGAGGGGGGGGATCGGAGAGAGAGGGCCGTCGGAGAGAGAGGGGGGGATCGGAGAGAGGGGGGGGGATCGGAGAGAGAGGGGGGGATCGGAGAGAGAGGGGGGGATCGGAGAGAGAGGAGGGATCAGAGAGAGAGGAGGGATCAGAGAGAGAGGGGGGATCAGAGAGTGAGGGAGGATCGGAGAGAGAGGGGGGATCGGAGAGAGAGGGGGGATCGGAGAGAGAGGGGGACAGCCAGAGAGAGAGGGGGGATCGGAGAGAGAGGGGGGATCGGAGAGAGAGGGGGGATCGGAGAGAGAGGGGGGATCAGAGAGTGAGGGAGGATCGGAGAGAGAGGGGGGATCGGAGAGAGAGGGGAGATCAGAGAGTGAGGGAGGATCGGAGAGAGAGGAGGGATCGGAGAGAGAGGGGGGATCAGAGAGTGAGGGAGGATCGGAGAGAGAGGGGGACAGCCAGAGAGAGAGGGGGGATCGGAGAGAGAGGGGGTGATTGGAGAGAGAGGGGTCTGTAACATTGCCGGCTCCATAACATGGCGACACGTGTACTGCCTGGGTGCCTGGGTGAGGGCTGCTACATGACTTTACTGGGTTGTACGCAAACAAGCATCTCACTGTACTAGGTACATGTGACGATAAAGTACCGTTGACTCCACGGATTGAACCACCATGTCTTGTAGAGAGGGGGAAGACAAGGAACACAAGGAGCAGCCATAACTCCTTGAATCAAGCCTGGCAGCACGGTGGTACAGCGGTAGAGTTGCTGCCTTACAGCGAATGCAGCGCCGGAGACCCAGGTTCCATCCCGACGACGGGCGCCGCCTGTACGGAGTTTGTACGTTCTCCCCGTGACCTGCGTGGGTTTTCTCCCAGATCTTCGGTTTCCTCCCACACTCCAAAGACGTACAGAGTGATAGAGCTCAGAGGGCCATCGGAACACAGCTACCAGACTTGGAGGGCATCTACAACACACGATGCCTCAGAAAAGCCACCAGCATCCACAAAGACTCTTCACACCCCTGCAACAGTCTGTTCGAACTCCTTCCATCGGGCAGACGATACAAGGCCTTCTACGCCCGCACCTCCAGACTCAGGAACAGCTTCATCCCCAGGGCCACAGCTGCTATGAACCGGTCCTGCTGAGCCGGATGGCCACAACGCATAGATCAACTTGCACTTTACCCTGTCTAAAAACTGTTACAATTGTTTCGTTTCGTTGGGTTGCTGTTAATTACTTAAATTATTGCATGGTATGGGAGGCGCATTCCCAATCTCGTTGTACCC
>NC_135975.1:33277823-33365323 GCF_053455715.1 Rhinoraja longicauda
CTTTCCTCTCCCTCTCCCTCGCCCTCTCCCTCTCCATGTCCCTCTCCCCCTCCCCCCTCCCCCCTCTCCCTCTCCCTCTCCCCTCTCCCTCTCCCTCTCCCTCTCCCTCTCCCTCTCCCTCTCCCTCTCCCTCTCCCTCTCCCTCTCCCTCTCCCTCCCTCTCCCCCTCTCCCTCTCCAGGAGCTCCAGCTTCCTCTCTTCCCAAGAGTTAGATTTAGCTCTTAGGGATAACGGAATGGAGGGGTTTGGGGAGAAGGCAGGAACGGGGTACTGATTGTGGATGATCAGCCATGATCATATTGAATGGCGGTGCTGGCTCGATAGGGCCGAATGGCCTCCTCCTGCACCTGTTGTCTATGTTTCTATGTTTCTGCCACACTCCAAAGACGTACAGTTTTGTAGGTTAATTGGCTTTGGTAAAGATTGTAAATTGACCCTGGTGAGTGTAGGATAGTGTTAGTGTGTGGGGATCGCTGGCACCCTCCTCCCTCCACAAGAGAAAGAGCAAGAGAGAGAGAGAGACAGAGGGGGAGAGGGGTGGGAGAAAGTGAGAGAGAGATAGAAAGAGAGAGAGAGAGAGAGAGAGATTAGTTTTAGTTTTTAGTTTTAGAGATATAGTGCGGAAACAGGCCCTTCGGCCCACCGGGTCCGCGCCGACCAGCGATCCCCGCACATTAACCCTATCCGACACCCACTAGGGACAATTGTTACATTTACCAAGCCAATTAACCTGCAAACCTGTACGTCTTTGGAGTGTGGGAGGAAACTAAAGATCTCGGAGAAAATCCAGGCAGGTCACGGGGAGAACGTACAAACTCCGTACAGACGGCGCTCGTAGTCGGGATGGAACCCGGGTCTCCGGCGCTGCATTCGCTGTAAGGCAGCAACTCTACCGCTGGGAGGGTGGGGAGGGAGGGAGAGAGGGAGAGGGAGGGAAGAGAGGGAGAGGGAGGGGAGAGGGAGGAGAGAGGGAGGGAGAGGGAGGGGAGAGAGGGAGAGGGGAGAGGGAGGAGAGAGGGAGGGGAGAGAGGGAGAGAGAAGAAAAGTGAGGAGAGAATGGGAGACATAGGAGAGAGAGGGATGATAGATGGGGAGAGAAGAGAAGTGGGGGAGAGAGGGAGGGGAGAGAGAGGGGAGAGAGGGGAGAGAGAGGGAGGGGAGAGAGGGAGGGGAAAGAGGGATGGGAGAGGGGGAGGGGAGAGGGAGGGGAGAGAGGGAGAGAGAAGAAAAGTGAGGAGAGAATGGGAGACATAGGAGAGAGAGGGAGAGAAAGAAAAAGAGAGTGAGAGGGAGAGTTGAGAGAGATGGTGAAAGAGGAAGAGGGGGGAATCAGAGAGAGGGGGGGCGAGAGGGGGAGAGAGAGAGGGGCGAGAGAGAGAGAGAGAGAGAGAGTACGGACCTGATTCTTCCTGTAGTCCTGCTGGGAGTGCCGTAGCACGCGGTAACACAGCCTCAGGATGTAGCGATAGGGAGCGTATCGCTGGTCTCCCAGGTCCTCCAGCCTGAGCATTGGCCCTTCTCCTTTATCCACAAAGGACCCTTCAATATCCCGAAGATCTGCCACAAACCCAGGGGACAGGGATTAGTACCTTTGTGTGGCTGGGACCCCACCACCATCAGCCTACACAACCGAAAATACCACTCTGACACCCTTGTGTTTCTCAAAGTGTAGGAAAGGAACTGCAGACGCTGGTTAAAATGGAAGGTAGACACAAATTGCTGCAGACCTCAGCGGGACAGGCAGCATCTCCGTAGAGAAGGGACGGGTGACGTTTCGGGTCGAGACCGCTCTTCAGACCCTCTGTCCAAACCTTTCCCTTGTAGGGAGCGGATGTGAAAGTGGGATAACACAGAACTAGTGATGTGAACGTGGTGGTCGATGGTTGGCATGGACTCAGAGTGCCACAGGGTCTGTTTCCATGCTGTATCTCTGAACTGAACCAAACCTGTGATGGATCCACAGCACCTTAACTCCTGCAAGGACCAGACTCATTTGATTCAGCTGTTCTTAGCCAGCTGTTCACGCGAGGGGGATAAGGTTGGAGATTGCAGGAAAAGGTGTGGAGTTGCCCTTACCTGCTTCAAGATGTTTTGCTCCCTCATCAGCTTCTGCCTCTCCCTGTTTGGCTTCGTGTTCACCACATCCAGCACTTCCTGCCCATTATTGGGCACATTCCGCAACAAAGAAAACCAAGTCTTCCAAAAGCTTCGTCGCAAACCTGTGGGGAAATTCACCCGTTACTCCTCAACTTTAGTTTCATTTCGAGACACAGCGTGGAAAATGGCCCTTCGGCCCACCGAGTCCGCACCGATCAGCGGTCCCCACACACTGACTAACACTATCCTCCACACACTAGGGACAATTTACAATTGTGCCAAGTCAATTAACCCACCGACCTGTACATCATCTTTGAAGTGTGGGAGAAAATCCGAGAGCCTGGGGAAAACCCACGTGGTCACGGGGAGAACGTACCAACTCTGTACAGACAGCACCCGTAGTCAGGATCAAACCCGGGTCTCTGGCGCTGTGTGGCAGCAACTCTACCGCTGCGCCACCGTGCCGCCCAGAGTCCAGAGGAATAGATTGGGCAGACGCACAGAGTCTCTTGCCCAGAGTAAGGGAATCGAGAGGACATGGGTTTAAGGTGAAGGGGGAAAGATTTAATAGGAACCCCGAGTGGTAGATTTTTCACACAAAGGGTGGTGGGTGGATGGAATGAGTTGCCGGAGGTAGTTGAGGCAGCTACTAGGAGTGGGAAGTCATGCTTCAGTTTTAGAGATTTTAGAGATACAGTATGGAAACCAAGCCCACTTTACATCCATTCCCCTCTGCTGCTGCTGTCTGACCAGCTACGTTCCTCTTGCAACATGATTTATGCTCAAAATTCCAAAGGTTTGGAGGAACAGCGTGGAACCCAGCACCTTGGCCCACTGAGTCCACGCTGGCCATCGCCCGCCCGCTCACACTAGTGCTATGTTAGCCCACTTTCTCATCAATTCTCTACACACGAGGGGCAATTTGCAGAGGCCAATTAACCTGCAAGCCCGAGATATACAAGGAACCGCAGATGCTGCTTTACAAAAAAAATTACAAAGTACTGGAGTAACTCTGTGGGTCAAGTAGCAACTCTGGAAAACATGAATCGGGTCTTGTGAGTCTGAAAAAGGTTCCCGACTCGAAACGTCACCTGTCCCTGTTCTTCAAAGATGCTGACTGACCCGCTGAGTTACTCCGGCACTCTGTGAAACGTCACCTATCCTTGTTCTCCAGAGATGCTGCCTGACCTGCTGAGTTACTCCAGCACTGTGTGCCTGCCGCCAGTGTAGGCTGGTGGGTTAGATGGGCAGGTTCTGCGGCAGGTGTCACGTTGTGATGTTCCGTGCTCACCTGCGCTCGTTCTGCGTGATGGTGCCGCTCTCCAGCCGCTGCACCGTGGCGAGCAGGACCTTGCTGGCGTCGTTGGCAAAGTCCAGGTCCCGGACCTCTGACAGCGGCACGGACACGATGGCGAAGGCTTCCTTGTCCTCCTTGGTCGGGCAAGTCCCAATCTGATCACAAGATGGAGGAGAGTCAGGAACGCCAGCACAAGCGCACGGCAAAAGAGACAGTTAAGCAACGCTGTTTTAACAGGGCGGCACGACAGTAGAGTTACTGTCTTACAAAGCTCGCAGCGACGAAGACCCGGGCTCGATCCTGACTACGGGCGCCGTCTGTACAGTGTTTGTACGTTCTCCCAGTGACCTGCGTGGGTTTTCTCCGAGACCTTCGGTTTTCTCCCACAGTCCAAAGACGTACAGGTTTGTTGGCTTGGTATTAGTGTAAATTGGCCCTAGTTTGTGTGAGACAGTGTTAGTGTGCGGGGGTCGCTGGTCGGCGCGGACTCGATGGGCCAAAGGGTCTGTTTCCGCGCTGTATCTCTAAACTAAACAGTGCGGTGCATCGGTCAACATTAGTAGAGTAACAAGTAACATGTTTCCTTGAGTAGAGTTACAGCATGGAAACAGGCCCTTCGGCCCAACTTGCCCACACTGGCCAACGTGTCCCATCTACACTAGTCCCACCTGCGTTTGGCCCATATCCCTCCAAACATGTCCTATCCATGTACATGTCTAACTGTTTCTTAAACATTGGCATAGTCCCAGCCTCAGCTACCTCCTCCGGCAACTCGTTCCATACACCCACCACCCTCTGTGTGGAAACATTACCCCTCAGATTCCTATTAAATCGTTTCCCCTTCAACTTAAACCTATGTCCTCTGGCCCTCGATTCACCTAGTCTGGGCAAGAGACTCTGTGCATCTACCCATTCTATTCCTCTCGTTATTTTGTGCACATCTATAAGATCACCCCTCATCCTCCTGCGCTCCAAGGAATAGGGTCCCAGCCTGCTCAACCTCTCCCTGTAGCTCACACCCTCTAGTCCTGGCAACATCCTCGCAAATATCCGGGCAACGTCCTCGTACTAGAGTGGCAATGCAGACAACCCAGAGGATGGGTCTCTGTACGAGTATCTGAAGGGGCTGCTCCTCAAGATGTGCCCCCACTCCTGATCTGTGGTCATTCTGTATGGGGGGGGGGGGGGGGTCAGGAGGGAGGGGGGGGGGAATCTCCCTGTTGGTCTGCTCCTGGGCCTGGGCCAAGATGGCCACTCGCGGGTCCGGGCAGCCGAGGGTTCTGCCCGGGTCGGCTCTTCTGGGCCTACGTCTGTGCCTGCGTGTCCCTGGAGAGGGAGCACGCACGCCGTGTCCACGGGGACGCTGGAGGCCTTCCGTGAGCGCTGGTCGCCGCGGGAGGCCGAGGGTATTGTAGATAACGTTGACAACATTGTGATCTGATAACTGTTTGATTGTTGTTTGTAAACTGCCAAAGGCAGCCTTGACTTTGTTATTACTCTCTTCGGTTTTTTTTTGTGTTTAATTGAATAAAAGCTCCTTGTTAAGGGAAAAGGATGGGTTAGGGCAACTGGGAATTGGTCATGGCTACTGGGAATTGGTCATGGCTACTGGGAATTGGTCATGGCTACTGGGAATGGGTCATGGCTACTGGGAATTGGTCATGGCTACTGGGAATGGGTCATGGCTACTGGGAATGGGTCATGGCTACTGGGAATGGGTCATGGCTACTAGAAATGGGTTGGGGCAACTGGGTTGGGGCAACTGGGAATGGGTTGGGCCAACTGGGAATGGGTCGGGGCAACCGGGAATGGATCAGGGTAACAGGGAATGGGATGAAGCAACTGGGAATGGGTTGAGGCAACTGGGAATGGGTCGGGCTACTGGGAATGGATCGGGCTACTGGGAATGGGTTGGGACAACTGGGAATGGGTTGGGGCAACTGGGAATGGGTTGGGGCAACTGAGAATGGATTGGGGCAACTGGGAATGGGTTGAGACAACTGGGAATGGGTTGGGGCAACTGGGAATGGGTGGGGCAACTGGGAATGGGTTGGGGCAATTGGGAATGGGTTGGGGCAACTGGGAATGGGTGGGGCAACTGGGAATGGGTCGGATTAAGTGGTAATGCGACGGGGCAACTTGGAATAGTTCACGTTCGTGAGTTCTAAGAGCAGAATGCGGCCATTTGGCCCATCAAGTCCACTCTGTTGTTCAATCACGGCTGAAGGGTTCTGGGGAACCAGGGATGGGTGTTACTTGCTGGCATTGTCAATTAAGCACACTGTCACGATTTCATTTGTCATATTAATGCTGACACCTGTTTAAACACGCTCTGGCCCTGACCACTGTTTCTGCACCATTCTACGGTGGGATCGCGTACGAATCGACTCATCACATCAGGTTCATTTGACACAAAATGCTGGAGTAACTCAGCGGGTCAGGCAGCATCTCCGGAGAGAAGGAATGGGTGACGTTTCCCGTCGAGACCCTTCTTCAGACTGAGAGTCAGGGGAGAGGGGCACGAGAGACATGGAAGGGTGAGGCGTGAAAACGAGAGATCAAAGGGGACGAGGTTCAAGGAAAACGTAGAACGGTTCATAGTTACTTGAGGGGAAGGTGATAACGAGGGACACAAAGACAAATATAATCAGGAGGACAGTCAAGCTGGTCAGAGAACCAGGATTGGGGGGAGGGACAGAGAGAGAGAGAGGGCTACTTCAAGTTAGAGAAGTCAATGTTCGTACCGCTGGGGTGTAAGCTGCCCAAGTGAAATACGAGGTGCTGCTCCTCCAATCTGCACTGGGCCTCACGCTGACAGTGAAGGCCAAGAGCCGAATGCGGTCGCAATGCTTAAAACATTGTGCCAACGCGCGGAGAAATGGAGAGAGGCCGTTTCTGAGGGAGCGCAGGTTGACCCGGCTCCCGAGGCCTGAGATGCCAAGGCTCGGTGATGGACAGGTGGCAGCCCCGCACAGCCCAACTAGCCTCACTGCACTGCACTGGACACTGGCTGGCCAAGTGGTGTTTCAGAGGCTTTCAGATAGGCCCATGGATATGCAGGGAACAGAGGGATACAGATCATGTGCATGCAGAGGTGATTAGTGGTCCTACTAGTTCTACTCTTGTTTGGTGTTGAATCTGTTTTTGGTGGGGAATAGGGTTGCCAACTTTCCCGTATTAGCCGGGACATCCCGTATTTTGGGCTAAATTGGTTTCTCCCGTATGGGACCGCCCTTGCCCCGTATTAGACCTGGGGGGCGCTGTAGGCCCGGACGCTGTAGGCCCGGATGCTGTAGGCCCGGACAGTGTAGGCCCGGACAGTGTAGGCCCGGCAGTGTAGGTCCGGACAGTGTAGGCCCGGACAGTGTAGGCCCGGACAGTGTAGGCCCGGACAGTGTAGGCCCGGACAGTGTAGGCCCAGACTGTGTAGGCCCAGACAGTGTCGGTCCGGACAGTGTAGGTCTGGAGGCAGCCATTGGCGGAGCGGGAGCACGTGGCCGCTGGCTGGGTGAGGTCACGCGGGGCGCGGGGCGGTGACGTCACCTTTTGTCCCTTATTTGGGAGTGAGATAGTTGCACCCCTAGTGGTGAATCTGTTTTTGGTGGTGAATCTGTGGGATTCATTGCCACAGACGGCTGTGGAGGCCAAGTCAGTGAGTATTCATCGGGTGGAGTTTGACAGATTCTTGATTAGTATAGCGTCAGGGGTTAATGGAGAAGGCAGCAGAACAGGGTTGAGTGGGATAAAATAGATCATCTGCATTGGTGTTTCGGGGCTCCATTGATAAACCGGTGGTCAGGGTCAGAATGTGTTTAAAGAGAAGTCATTAAATATTAAAATATTAATAATATCAAAATCGACAGTGCATAATTGACAATGCCAGCACATAATACCCAATGACAGAGTAGACTCGATGGGCTGAATGGTCTAATGAGAGTCATAGAGTCATGCAGTGTGGAAACAGGCCCTTCGGCCCAATTTGCCTACACCGACCAACATATCCCATCTAATCCAGCCCCTCCTGCCTGTGTTTGGCCCACATCCCTCTAAACCTGTCCTATCCATGTACCTGTCTAAATGTTTCTTAAATGTTGCAATAGTACCTGCCTGAACCTGTAAGTTAATTGGCTTTGGTAAAGATTGTAAATTGTTCCTGGTGTATAGTTTAGTTTAGTTTAGTTTAGATGTACAGCACAGAAACAGGACACTGGGCCCACAGAGACCAGCGATTCCCGCACATTAACACCATCCTACACACCCTAGGGACAATTTACATTTATACTAAGCTACACTACCCACAAACCTGTACGTCGTTGGAGTGTGGGAGGAAACCGAAGATCTCGGAGAAAACCCACGCAGGTCACGGGGAGAACGTACAAACTCCGTACAGACAGCGCCCGTAGTCGGGATCGAACCCGGGACCTGGATCTCTGGCGCTGTGAGGAGGCAACTCTACCGCTGCACCACTACGCCGCCCATAGGATGGTGCCAGTGTACGGGGATCGCTGGTCGGTGCGGACCTGTTGGGCCGAAGGGCCTGTTTCTGTGCTGTATCTCTGAACTAAACTAAATTAAATAGCGTGTTAGGTCAGTCAGCATCTGTGGAAACGAAAAATTAAACTAAGCAGCCCCTGGTGGCGGGTAAACAAACAAACAAACAGGAGGACCACCCAGTCCCAATCTGCACTGCACCTTGAGCATAACCGGCCGCTCTTCCTCCGTGTCAATAGGGATGTTGCTGCTGGTCACCCAGGTATTGGTGCAGAGGTGCCTCAGTCTAACGTACGAGTTCCTGCAGAGGGTCAACAACAACATCTTCAAATCAAGACTCGCATGTCACACGGCACAGTAACAGGCCCCTCGGCCCAACCCACCAGCAAGTGTACGGGGCGATCGCTGGATGGCATGGGCTCGGTGGGCCAAAGGGCCTGTGTCTGCCCTGTATCTCTAAAGTGTAAAGAAAAGTCCTGTTGGCACGCACGAGCAAATTATTTTTCAAGGGAGTAACAGCTACACGAGGCTCTCACGTTGCAATCTGCTGGAACTTGTGGACCACTTAAATGTTGTGCCACGTGGAAGAGTTACCTGGGGACCAGACAGATGGCGGAAGATATTCCTGGGGAACAGGGAAATAGGGGAAGAGTTACCTGGGGACAAGGAAGACGGGGGGAATAGTTGACGGGGGAAGAGTTACCTGGGGGCCAGGGAGTGGGGGGAAGAGTTACCTGTGGACCAGGGAGTGGGGGAAACAGTTAATGGGGGAAGAGTTGACGGGAGAAGAGTTACCTGTAGACCAGGATGATGAGGGATGGGTTACCTGTGGATCAGGGAGTGGGGGAAGAGTTGACAGGGGAAGAGTTACATGCACCAGGGAGTGGGGGAAGAATAACCTGTGGGTCAGGGGGATGGGAGTGAGTTACCTGGGGACCAGGGTGACGGGGGATGAGCTACCTGGGGAACAGGGAGTGGGGGAAGAGGTGACGGGGGACCAAGGAGACGGGGGAAGAGTTACCTGTGGATCAGGGAGTGGGGGAAGAGTTACCTGGGGACCAAGGAGACGGGGGAAGAGTTACCTGGGGACCAGGGTGATGGGGGAAGAGTTGACGGGGGAAGAGTTACCTGGAGACCAGGGAGTGGGGGAAGAGGTGACGGGGGAAGAGTTACCTGGGGACCAGGGAGTCGGCCCTCTGGAGCGTGGTGCTGTCTAGCTCGAAGAGGGAGGCAATGTCGTTGCCGTGGGGGACGGACACCAGCGTGTAGATAATCTTTTCCACCGGTTGCCGCTTGCTTTTAACCGGGAGCCCATCCCTCTCGCCCTGGAAGTGAAGAATAGCGACTGCAGTAGACGGCACAGGCAAGATCACAGACGCAGGTAGTCATAGAATGTAGAACACAGCACAGGAACAGGCCCTTCGGCCCACCGTGTCCATGCAGGCATTGACGCCAAGATTAACTAACCACCACGTGATCCATAACCCTGCACATCCATGTGCCCGTCTAAGAGCCTCTTAAACGCCACTATGGTATCTGCCTCCACCACCACCCCTAGCAGCGTGTTTTACACACCACCACTCTCTGTGAGCAAAAAGAAACTTGCCCCGCACATCGTCTTTAAACTTATGCCCTTGCAACTTTAAGCTGCAGCACGGTGGCGCAGCGGTAGAGTTGCTGCCTCACAGCGCCAGAGACCCAGGTTTGATCCTGACTACGGGCGCTTTCTATACAGAGTTTGCTTGTTCTCCCTGTGACCTGCGTGGGTTTTCTCCGAGATAGAAACATAGAAAATAGGTGCAGGAGGAGGCCGTTCGGCCCTTCGAGCCAGCTCCGCCATTCATTGTGATCATGGCTGAACATCCACAATCAGTAACCCGTGCCCGCCTTCTCCCCATATCCCTTGATTCCACTAGTTGCTAGAGCTGTATCTAACTCTCTCTTAAATTCATCCAGTGATTTGGCCTCCACTGCCTTCTGTGGCAGAGATCTCCGGTTTCCTCCCACACTCCAAAGACGTACAGGTTTGTGGGTTAATTGGCTTGGTAAAATAGTAAATTGTCCCTAGTGTGTGTGGGACAGCGTTAATGTGCGGGGATCGCTGGTCGGCGCGGACCCGGTGGACGGATGGGCCTGTTTCCGCGCTGTATCTCTAAACTAAACTAAACTAAGACTAACCAGACATGTAAAACTGGGTCAAAGTGTGTCCACTCACCACTCCCTTTGATTCCAACTGGTCGTTTCGGTAATCGGGATTATGCTGAAAAAGGTAAAGTGGATTAGAAACGGGGGTCACTGGAGGTGAACCTTCCCCAGAGATTGTCTGGCTTGGTAGCAGCAACTCTACCTGCACGGTCAGGCACGGGCCACAAGCTACAGGGACAGACAAGTCCAGGGGCAATCACCCACCCCCTCCCAACATGATAAATTCTCTGTCATCAGGCTATTGAACCATCCCACCACAACCAGAGAGCAGCCCTGAGTTACCATCTACCTCATTGGAGACCCTCAGACAATCTTTGATTGGACTTTACTGGACTTTATTCTGTTATTCATAGAGTGATACGGTGTGGAAACAGGCCCTTCGGCCCAACTCGCCCACACCGGCCAACAATGTCCCAACTACTCTAGTCCCACTTGCCTGCGCTTGGTCCATATCCCTCCAAACCTGTCCTATCCATGTGCTTGTCTAACTGTTTCTTAAACGATGGGATAGTCCCTGCCTCAACTACCTCCTTTGGCAGCACGTTCCATACACCCACCACCCTTCAACATGTATCTACACACTGTGAATGGCTAGATTGTAATCATGCTGACTGCTGACTGGTTAGACCCAACAAAAGCTCTTCACTGTACCTCGGCACATGTGACAATAAACTAAACTCAACCTCGACTCTAACTCATTAGCTGAACAAAACCGAACATTCAGCCAGGGGATACACGAATTATGGAAAAGATTAGTTAACTTGAGTTTAGTTTAGATACAGTGCGGAAACAGGCCCTTCAGCCCACCGGGTCCACACCGACCAGCAATCTCTGCACACTAGCACTATCCTACACAAACTAGGGACAATTTACATTTACACCAAGCCAATTAACCTACAAACCTGTACGTCTTTGGGGTGTGGGAGGAAATCGAAGATCTTGGAGAGAACACACGCAGGTCACTGGGAGAACGTACAAACTCCGTACAGACAGCGCCCGTAGTTGGGATCAAACCCGGGTCTCCGGCGCTGTGAGGCGGCAACTCTACCGCTGCGCCACCGTGCCGCCATCGACTTATTGATATGAAGTAGCGGGGACCATTGAACTCGAAGAACAAAAGTATGAATGTCCACTCCTGATAATCCCCCTCACACCCAGACTGGTGTCTGTTCATGTGTTATAATGATAAGAGTGATGAGTCTGTGGAGCTGCCACCTCACACCTCCAGTGACCAGGGTTCAAAGATGGCCACGTCATGGAGTTACAACCCGAAAACAGGCCCTTCAGCCCTAAGCAACCATGTGGCCCACCTGAGCTAGTCCCATTTACAGTATGGAGACGTTGGGGGGCCATGATGCAGTTAAATCAGACATTGGTGAGGCCGCATTCAGTGCATTGTGTTCCGTTCTGGGAAATGTTATAGGAAAGATGTTGTCAAGCTGGAAAGGGTGCTGAGAAGATTTACCAGAATGTTGCCAGGACTTGAGGATGAGCTACAGGGCGAGGTTGAGCAGGCTGGGACTCTGTTCCTTGGAGCGCAGGAGGATGAGGGGCGATCTTATAGAGGTGTATAAAATCATGAGAGGAATAGATCGGGTGGACGTACAGAGTCTCTTGCCCAGAGTAGGGGAATCGAGGAGCAGAGGGCATAGGTTTAAGGTGAAGGGGAATCACCTTGAGAAATGAAAGATTAAATAGGAACCTGAGGGGTAACTTTCTCACACAAAGGATGGTGGGTGAATGGAACGAGCTGCCAGAGAAGAGCAGGTACTATCGCAACGTTTAAGAAACATTTAGACAGGTACATGGATAGGGCAGGTTTGGAGGGATATGGACCAAACACAGGCAGGTGGGACTAGTGTAGCTGGGACATGTTGGTTGGAGTGGGCAAGTTGGGCTGAAGGGCCTGTTTCCACGCTGCTTCACTCTATGACTCTCTCGGACTCTATAACATCCAGTAACGTCCAATTAATGATAGGCTGAGGGTCTCAAAAGAGGTAGATGGTAGTTCAGGACCACTCACCAGTTGTTGGAGGATGGTTCAGTGGCCTGATAACATCGGGGATGAAACTGCTCCTGAATCTGGAGATGTGGAGTTTTGGTCTTTCAAACGGAAACCTAATGGGATCAGGCGTGGGGGGGGCTGCGTGGGGGGGGCGAGGGGGGAGGGGGCGTGGGGAGGAGGGGGTGTGGGGGGGAGAGAGCATAGGGGGGGCAGCGTGGGGGGAGGGGGCATGGGGGGGCGGCGTTGGGGGGAGGGGGCATGGTGGCGTGGGGGGGAGGGAGCGTGGGGGGGGAGAGCGTAGGGGGGGCGGCGTGGGGGGGAAGGGGCGTGCGGGGGAGGGGCGTGCTGGGGAGGGGGCGTGGGGGGAGGGGGCGTGCGGGGGGGCATGGGGGGAGGGGACGGCGTGCGGGGGGACCACAAATGTAACGTGTTAAAAATAGTTTGTGTTAAAATGGGATACTTGTAACTTTGTCGGCACCCTTTATGCAGCTACCCTTTGCATACCTTGGGTATGGAAAACACAGAATATCATGGCGACTTGTCACATGTGACAATAAAGTTGAATTCACTCACTCATTCATTCACTCACTCATTCATTCACTCACTCATTCACATTCACTCCTTCATTCACTCACTCATTCATTCACTCCTTCATTCACTCACTCATTCATTCACTCACTCATTCATTCACTCACTCATTCATTCACTCACTCATTCATTCACTCCTTCATTCACTCACTCATTCATTCATTCACTCACTCATTCATTCACTCACTCACTCATTCATTCACTCACTCATTCATTCACTCACTCATTCATTCACTCCTTCATTCACATTCACTCATTCACTCATCGTGCACGTACAGCCACCTGGGGCCTGTGAGGTAGTTCCCCGAAGCACAGCAGTCTCTCCCTACCTCAGCTGCCAAGTAGTTGCCTGTGGCGAGATGCTTGAAGCGTAACAGGCTGTTCCAATGCCCTGCACCGCCCCGACACGCATCATGATGTACCACCTGCAGGAAGACAAACCCTTCAATGAACCAGACACACACGAGAGCCTTCTGCATTAAATGATGAGAGGCAGAGATGGGGGAAGACAGCCACAACCTTTCTCACAGGGTGGACGTGTCAAGTACGAGGATTCAGTTTGGAGATACAAACTTTAGTCAATTATTTACAATAGTTTTCGTTTTTAGTTTTATAAATACTGCACAGAAACAGCCCCGCGTCCGCGCCGACCAGCGATCCCCGTACACTCGCACTATCCTACACACACTAGGGACAAGTTACAATTCTTACCGAAGCTAATTAAACTACAAACCTGCACGCCTTTGGAATAGACAATAGACAATAGACAATAGGTGCAGGAGTAGGCCATTCAGCCCTTCGAGCCAGCACCGCCATTCAATGCGATCATGGCTGATCACTATCAATCAGTACCCCGTTCCTGCCTTCTCCCCATACCCCCTCACTCCGCTATCCTTAAGAGCTCTATCCAGCTCTCTCTTGAAAGCATCCAACGAACTGGCCTCCACTGCCTTCTGAGGCAGAGAATTCCACACCTTCACCACCCTCTGACTGAAAAAGTTCTTCCTCATCTCCGTTCTAAATGGCCTACCCCTTATTCTCAAACTGTGGCCCCTTGTTCTGGACTCCCCCAACATTGGGAACATGTTATCTGCCTCTAATGTGTCCAATCCCCTAATTATCTTATATGTTTCAATAAGATCCCCCCTCATCCTTCTAAATTCCAGTGTATACAAGCCCAATCGCTCCAGCCTTTCAACATACGACAGTCCCGCCATTCCCGGAATTAATCTAGTGAACCTACGCTGCACACCCTCCATAGCAAGAATATCCTTCCTCAAATTTGGAGACCAAAACTGCACACAGTACTCCAGGTGCGGTCTCACCAGGGCCCGGTACAACTGTAGAAGGACCTCTTTGCTCCTATACTCAACTCCTCTTGTTACGAAGGCCAACATTCCATTGGCTTTCTTCACTGCCTGCTGAACCTGCATGCTTCCTTTCATTGACTGATGCACTAGGACACCCAGATCTCGTTGAACTCCCCCTCCTCCTAACTTGACACCATTCAGATAATAATCTGCCTTTCTATTCTTACTTCCAAAGTGAATAACCTCACACTTATCTACATTAAACTGCATCTGCCATGTATCCGCCCACTCACACAACCTGTCCAGGTCACCCTGCAGCCTTATTGCATCTTCCTCACAATTCACACTACCCCCCAACTTAGTATCATCTGCAAATTTGCTAATGGTACTTTTAATCCCTTCGTCTAAGTCATTAATGTGGGAGGACATTGGAGCATCCGGAGAAAACCCACGTGCTCACAGGGAGAACGCGCGAACTCCGTACGGACAACACCCGTGGTCAGGATGGAACCCGGGTCTCTGGCGCTGTGAGGCAGCAACTCTACCGATTCTTTAGATTCCTCCTCGGTTCTACCGATTCTTTAGATACCAACTCTTTAGATTCTGGAGTAGTTCCTGAGGACTGGAGGGTAGCTAATGTAACCCCACTTTTTAAAAAGGGAGGGAGAGAGAAAACGGGGAATTATAGACCAGTTAGCCTAACATCGGTAGTGGGGAAAATGCTAGAGTCAGTTATTAAAGATGTGATAGCATCACATTTGGAAAGTGGTGAAATCATCGGACAAAGTCAGCATGGATTTACAAAAGGCAAATCATGTCTGACGAATCTTATAGAATTTTTCGAGGATGTAACTAGTAGAGTGGATAAGGGAGAACCAGTCGATGTGTTATATCTGGACTTTCAGAAGGCCTTCGACAAGGTCCCACATAGGAGATTGGTGTACAAACTTAAAGCACACGGTATTGAGGGTTCAGTGTTGAGGTGGATAGAAAATTGGTTGGCGGACAGGAAGCAAACAGTAGGAATAAACGGATCCTTTTCGGAATGGCAGGCAGTGACTAGTGGGGTACCGCAAGGCTCAGTGCTGGGACCCCAGTTATTTACAGTGTATATTAATGATTTGGACGAGGGAATTGAATGCAACATCTCTAAGTTTGCGGATGACACGAAGCTGGGTGGCAGTGTTAGCTGCGAGGAGGATGCTAGGAGGCTGCAGAGTGACTTGGATAGATTAGGCGAGTGGGCAAATGCATGGCAGATGCAATATAATGTGGATAAATGTGAGGTTATCCACTTTGGCGGCAAGAACAGGAAAGCAGAGTATTACCTGAATGGTGACCGATTGGGAGAAGGGGAGATGCAACGTGACCTGGGTGTCATGGTGCACCAGTCATTGAAAGCAAGCATGCAGGTGCAGCAGGCAGTGAAGAAAGCGAATGGTATGTTGGCATTCATAGCAAGAGGATTTGAGTTTAGGAGCAGGGAGGTTCTGCTGCAGTTGTACAGGGCCTTGGTGAGACCGCACCTGGAGTATTGTGTGCAGTTTTGGTCTCCTAACCTGAGGAAAGACGTTCTTGCCTTAGCGGGAGTACAGAGAAGGTTCACCAGATTGATCCCTGGGATGGCGGGACTTTCATATGAGGAAAGACTGGATAGACTGGGCTTGTACTCGCTGGAATTTAGAAGACTGAGGGGGGATCTTATAGAAACATATAAAATTCTTAAGGGGTTGGAGAGGCTAGATGCAGGAAGATTGTTCCCGATGTTAGGGGAGTCCAGAACCAGGGGTCACAGCTTAAGGATAAGGGGGAAGTCTTTTAGGACCGAGATGAGAAAACATTTCTTCACACAGAGAGTGGTGAGTCTGTGGAATTCTCTGCCACAGAAGGTAGTTGAGGCCAGTTCATTGGCTATATTTAAGAGGGAGTTAGATGTGGCCCTTTTTGCTAAAGGGATCAGGGGGTGTGGAGAGAAGGCAGGTACAGGCTACTGAGCTGGATGATCAGCCATGATCATATTGAATGGCGGTGCAGGCTCGAAGGGCCGAATGGCCTACTCCTGCACCTATTTTCTATGTTTCTATGTTTCTATGTTTCTATGCACCACCGTGGTGACGGATGTTCGAAGTGGACTCGGTGGGGTCTGGTGTAATGTCTGGGGGGAAGAGGGGTGGGAGTAGTAACACAACATAGGGGCTTCAGACTGAGAGTTAGGGGAGAGGGAGACACAGAGGTATGAAGGGGTAAGGTGTGAAAACGAGAGATCTCTCCTCTGATCCATTCCTCTCGACCCAAAATGCCACCCATCCCTTCTCTCCAGAGATGCTGCCCGTCCTGCTGAGTCACCAGTATTTTGTGTCTACCTTCAGTGTAAACCAGCATCCCCAGTTCCTTCCTAGGGGTAAAACGCCCGTGGGGAATCTGTCATTGATTTATGATTTATGTGTAATTGATTTTCTAGTATTTTGTCTGAGTCAATGTGCCTGAGAACCACACCCCACCAAGGACTTAGAAACATAGAAACACAGAAAATAGGTGCAGGTGGAGCCAATTCGGCCCTTCGAGCCTGCACCGCCACTTATTATGATCATGGCTGATCATCCACAATCAGTAACCCGTGCCTGCCTTCTCCCCATATCCCATGATTCCACTAACCCCTAGAGCTCTATCTAACTCTCTCTTAAATTCATCCTGTGAATCGGCCTCCACTGCCTTCTGTGGCAGAGAATTCCACACATTCACTACTCTCTGGGAGAAAAAGTTTCTTATCTTAGTTTTAAATGGGCTCCCCTTTATTCTTGAACTGTGTCTCCTGGTCCTGGACTCGCCCAACATTGGGAACATTTTTCCTGCATCTGGCAGGAAAGACTTTTGAGAGCTCGGTACATGGATAGGACAGGTTTCAAGGGATATGCAGAATTAAGGGATATGGGGAGAAGGCAGGCACGGGTTACTGATTGTGGATGATCAGCCATGATCACAATGAATGGCGGTGCTGGCTCGAAGGGCCGAATGGCCTCCTCTTGCACCTATTTTATATGTTTTCTATGTTTGGAGGGATATGGGCCAAACGCAGGCAGTTGAGACTAGTGCAGACGGGGCATGTTGGTCGGAGTGGGCAAGTTGGGCCGAAGAGCCTGTTTCCACGCTGTATGACTATGATTCTAGTGAGCTTTACCTCAACTTCCCAGAGCGCCTTGGAGCTGGTGGCTGAGGTGGCCGACTGGCGCAGAGTGGTCCGCAAAAAGATGTGCTGCTTCTTCTTGTACTCATCACAAGTGAGGAACTTCTCCTGCTCGGCGTGGAACAGCCTCACCACGTCACCCTGCGGAGCAGCAAGGAACAACGCCCATCAGGGTACACAACGGGCGGGGGCTGCAGGAGGGACCAACCTGGCCGGGCAGGGGAGGAGAGGGGAGAGGAAGGGAGGGGAGGGGAGGGCAGGGGAGGAGAGGGGAGGAGAGGGGAGGGGAGGAGGAGAAGGGGAAGTGGGGGGAGAGGAAGGAGAGGGGAGGAGGGGAGGAGAGGGGATGGGAGGAGAGGGGTGGAGAGGGGAGGAGAGGAGAGGAGAGGGGAGGAGAGGGGAGGAGAGGAGAGGAGAGGAGAGGGGAGGGGAGGAGGAGAAGGGGAAGTGGGGGGAGAGGAAGGAGAGGGGAGGAGGGGAGGAGAGGGGATGGGAGGAGAGGGGTGGAGAGGGGAGGAGAGGAGAGGAGAGGAGAGGGGAGGAGAGGAGAGGAGAGGAGAGGAGAGGAGAGGAGAGGGGAGGGGAGGGGGAAGTGGGGGGAGAGGGGAGGAGGGGAGAGAAGAGGGGATGGGAGGAGAGAGGGGAGAGGAGAGAAGAGGGGAGAAGAGGGGAGGAGAGGGGAGAGGGAAGGAGAGGGGATGGGAGGAGAGGAGAGGAGCGGAGGTGAGAAGAGGGGAGAGGAGAGGCGGAGAGGAGAGGACAGGAGAGGAGAGGAAATGGGAGGAGAGAGGAGGGAAGGAGAGAGGGGGGAGGATAGAGGGGCAGGAGAGGGGGGAGAGGAGAGGAGGGAGGAGAGTACGTCACTAACCCCTTTAAGAACATCGTCACGGTAATCACTGTACTTCATGAAGAGTGCGACCTTCCAGTTCGTGTTGCAGTTCACAGCGTTCACCTGGAATTGAGAAATGCCAGTGAATCTCCTCACCGCAAACCCAAATCATAGAACGCACAAGGTGAACCAGCCAGGCGCCGCTGGTCCCCCACCGACCGCGACCTGTAGGGGGCGCCCACCCAGCGACCGCCGCTGGTCTCCCACCGACCACCACATATAGGGGGAGCCCACCCAGCGACCACTGCCCATGCCCCACCGACCGCCACCTGCAGGGGGAGCCCTCCCAGCGACCACTGCCCGTGCCCCACCAACCGCCACCTGTAGGGGGAGCCCACCCAGCGACCGCCGCTGGTCCGCCACCGACCGCCACCTGTAGGGGGAGCCCACCGAGGTACCGCTGCCCTTCCCCACTGACCGCCACCTGTAGGGGGAGCCCACCCATCGACCGCCGCTCGTGCCCCACCGACCGCGACCTGCAGGGGGAGCCCACCCAGGTACCGCTGCTGTCCCCCACCGACCGCGACCTGCAGGGGGAGCCCACCCAGCCGCCGCTGGTCCCCCACCGACCGCCACCTGTAGGGGGAGCCCACCCAACGACCGCCGTCGTGCCCCACCGACCGTGACCTGTAGGGGGAGCCTACCCAGGTACCGCTGTCCATGCCCCACCGACCACGACCTGTAGGGGGAGCCCACCCAGCGACCGCCGCTCGTTCCCCGAAGACCAGAGACCGGGAGGATGGAGCCGGCGACGCCAGCAAGGAGCGAGGCCGGTGGGAGAGGAGAGGGAACCGTGGTCATCTGCGGGAGGCTCCCACCCCCCTGGGGAACAAAGGTGGAACCCGTCGCCACGGTGGCGCAGCGGTAGAGTCGCTGCCTCACAGCGCCAGAGACCCGGGTTCCATCCCGACTTCTGGTGCCGTCTGTACGGAGGTTGTACGTTCTCCCCGTGACCTGTGTGGGTTTTCCCCGGGTGCTCCGGTTTCCTCCCACACTCCAAAGACGTGCGGGTTTCTAGATAAATTAGCTTCGGTAAAAATCCTAAAATTGTCCCTAGTGTGATTAGGATAGTGCTTGTCTACAGGGTGATCGCTGATCAGTGCAGACTCGGTGGGCCGAAGGGCCTGTTTCCATGCTGTAGGATAGTGCTAGTGTACGGGGTGATCGCTGGTCAGCACAGACTCGGTGGGCCGAAGGGCCTGTTTCCATGCTGTATCTCTAAAGTCAAAAGTAAAGTCTAAAGTTCCTCTTGACCTATTACACAGTCGTTGCGTGTGGATTACACACTCCGTATAAGGTTACCACCAAGAGTATTGACATCAATGGAAACCCTGTTAGGTTGGCATTTAACAACTGCATCAGGTAATTTGCCAGAGGGATTTTCAACACCCCACGTCCTTGTATGTGAATCAATGGAGATGCAGGAAGCGGTTAGAAGCTGTGGGAGAGATTGTAAATTGTCCCTAGTGTGTAGGATAATGCTAGTGTGTGGGGGGATCGCTGGTCAGTGGGCTGATGGGGCCTGTTTCCGCGCTGTATCTCCAAACTCTCCTGTGTCTCCCTGCAACTAATCCACCTCTAATCCAGGATTGATGTCGTTCTGGTGACCAGGATGAGGTAGAAACGTCACCCATTCCTCCTCTCCAGAGATGCTGCCTGTCCCACTGAGTTACTCCGGCGTTTTGTGTCTAAAATCTTACTCTCGATAAGCACTGTCATAGATGGGCACAAAAGTAAAATGATAGCAGTGTAATAGTAGACTTAAGGCAGACACAAAGTGCTGGAGTAACTCAGCGGGTCAGGCAGCATCTCGGGAAGAGAAGGAATGGGTGACGTTTCGTGTCGAGACCCTTCCTCAGGCTGATGTCAGGGGAGGGGGCGGGGGTGACGTTTCGTGTCGAGACCCTTCCTCAGGCTGATGTCACAGGAACCGCCCCCTCTCCTGACATCAGCCTGAAGAAGGGTCTCGACCCGAAACGTCACCCATTCCTTCTCTCCCGAGACGCAGCCTGACCCGCTGAGTTACTCCAGCACATTGTGTCTGCCTTCGATTTAAACCAGCATCTGCAGTTACTTTCCCACCAACAGTAGACGTACCTCCTTGCAGCCGGGGTTGTCCAGTAGCTCGTGGCAGCTGGCGTGTAGCGGCTGCCCTGCGTTCACCGGGTTCAGCACCACCTTGTCACCCACCACCACCTGGGCACAAGAGAAACAGCCAGCGTCAGCAACCCTCACACAGCGTCTCTGGCCAACCCACCACAACCACGGTGGCGCAGCGGTGGAGTTGCTGCCTTGCAGTGAATGCAGTGCCGGAGACCCAGGTTCCATCCCGACTACGGGTACCGTCTGTACGGAGTTTGCACGTTCTCCCCGTGGGTTTTCTCCGAGATCTTCAGTTTCCTCCCACACTCCAAAGACGTACAGGTATGTAGGTTAATTGGCTTGGTAAATGCAAAAATTGTCCCTAGTGTGTGTAGGACAGTGTTAGTGTGCAGGGATCACTGGTTGGGGCAGAGTCGGTGAGCTGAAGGGCCTGTGTCTCTAAACTAAACTAAAGAAAGACACAAAAAGCTGGAGTAACTCAGCGGGACAGGCAGCATCCCTGGGGCGAAGGAATGGGCGACATTTCGGGTCGAGACCCTTCTTCAGACTGGTTCAGGATAAGGGAAAACGAGAGATATGGACGGTGATGTGGAGAGATAAAGAACAATGAATGAAAGATATGCAAAAAACTGACGATGATAAAGGAAGCAGGCCATTGTAAGGTCCTTTGGAGTGCAGGACTCCTAAGGACCTTCTACAACACGGTAGTTGCATCGGCCATCTTCTGTGGAGTGGTCTGCTGGAGCAGCAGCATCTCAGCGGCGGAGGGGAAGAGACTCGACAAGCTGGTCAGGAAGGCCGGCTCTGTCCTGGGTTGCCCCCCTCGACTCAGTGCAGGCGGTGGGAAAGAGGAGGATGATGGCAAAGCTAACATCGCTGCTGGACAACGACTCCCACCCCATGCAGGACACTGTCACTGCACTGAGTAGCTCCTTCAGTGACAGACTCCTTCACCCCAAGTGCGTGAAGGAGAGATATAGGGGGTCCTTCCTTCCCGCTGCTGTGAGACTGCACAACCAGCACTGCTCCCAGCAGACGAGTCAACAGACCAGTCAACAGTGACATTAAAGGAAAAACACAGTAAATGATGACAATTATCCTTATCTTTATTTTTATTTATAATGAATGACTCTTGCTGTCCACTTTGCTGCTGTAACACTGTAAATTTCCCCGGCGTGGGACAAATAAAGGAATATATTATTGTCATATTATTATTATTGTAAGTTGTTTGTTGGGTGAAAACGAGAAGCTGGTGCGACTTGGGTGGGGGAGGGATGGAGAGAGAGGGAGGGATGGAGAGAGAGAGGGGGATGTTTAAACTAAACCCTGAACAGTCTCAGCTCCTGCAGCAGTTTAGACAAAAGACAATAGACGATAGGTGCAGGAGTAGGCCATTCAGCCCTTCGAGCCAGCACCGCCATTCAATGCGATCATGGCTGATCATTTTCAATCAGTACCCCGTTCTTGCCTTCTCCCCATACCCCCTCACTCCGCTATCCTTAAGAGCTCTATCCAGCTCTCTCTTGAAAGCATCCAACGAACTGGCCTCCACTGCCTTCTGAGGCAGAGAATTCCACACCTTCACCACTCTCTGACTGAAAAAGTTCTTCCTCATCTCCGTTCTAAATGGCCTACCCCTTATTCTTAAACTGTGGCCCCTTGTTCTGGACTCCCCCAACATTGGGAACATGTTTCCTGCCTCTAATGTGTCCAATCCCCTAATTATCTTATATGTTTCAATAAGATTCCCCCCTCATCCTTCTAAATTCCAGTGTATACAAGCCTAATTGCTCCAGCCTTTCAACATACGACAGTCCCGCCATTCCGGGAATTAACCTAGTGAACCTATGCTGCACACCCTCAATAGCAAGAATATCCTTCCTCAAATTTCTGACAAGTATTTCTGCAGCACCTCTTGAGTTGTCATTGCCACTTCCCAGTGGCCGAAGCCAAAATACACCCCGACAACTCTGTACACAAGGAGAGGCCTGGACACCACGAGAAAACTGGAATTACCAGTCATTCAAAGACCAAAGTCTATCTGCTACTCACGAGAAAACCGTGGTGGCATATTGCAGCAATTAATCTCTTGAATTGTGGCCCTGCGTTTCCTCTTGCAGTTGACATGACCTACACTGGGCACGTCCCACAGCCTTGCCATTAGCAACACATAACAGGGACAACACATAACACACACACTCCCCTCAGCTAACCACGTACCGTGAGTTTAGAAGAATGAGGGGGGGACCTCATCGAAACATACAGAATAGTGAGCGGCCTGGATAGAGTGGATGTGGAGAGGATGTTTCCACCAGTGGGAGAGTCTAGGACCAGAGGGCACAGCCTCAGAATTAAAGGACGTTCCTTTAGGAAGGAGATGAGGAAGAATTTCTTCAGTCAGAGGGTGGTGAATCTGTGGAATTATTTGCCACAGGATTCTTGATTAGTGCGGGTGTCAGAGGTTATGGGGAGAAGGCAGGAGAATGGGGTTAGGAGGGAGAGATAGATCAGCCAAGATTGAATGGTGGAGTAGACTTGATGGGCCGAATGGCCTAATTCTACTCCTATCACTAATGATCATTCTACATTTCCTTGGTCATCATCCCCTTTGATCTGTGTTTTCACACCTGACCCTTCCATGTCCCTGTGTCTCCCTCTCCCCTGACTCTCAGTCTGAAGAAGGGTCTCAACCCAAAACGTCACCCATTCCTTCTCTCCAGAGATGCTGCCTGTCCTGCTGAGTTACTCCTTCCTACACAAACTGCTGCTGATGGCCAGAATGACTCATTTAGATACTCCTTATCAGAGATTCAATCCCTACTCCTTACCCACCCCCACCCCTCCCCCTTCTCTGCCACAAAAAAACTTTTTATGTTCACTTGTTCTGACAAGAAATCTCGGACTATCTTTCATCGGATTTTACTGCCTTTACCTTGCGTTAACATTATTCCCTTTATCATGTATCTGTACACTGTGGACGGCTCGATTGGAATCATGGGCGGCACGGTAGCGCAGCGGTAGAGTTGCTGCTTTACAGCGAATGCAGCGCCGGAGACTCAGGTTCGATCCTGACTACGGGTGCTGCACTGTAAGGAGTTTGTACGTTCTCCCCGTGACCTGCGTGGGTTTTCTCCGAGATCTTCGGTTTCCTCCCACACTCCAAAGACGTACAGGTATGTAGGTTAATTGGCTGGGTAAATGTAAAAATTGTCCCTAGTGGGTGTAGGATAGTGTTAATGTACGGGGATCGCTGGGCGGCACGGACTTGGTGGGCCGAAAAGGCCTGTTTCCGGCTGTATATATATGATATGATATGATATGTGCTGTCTTTCCGTTGGCTGGTTAGCACGCAACAAAAGCTTTTCACTGTACCTCGGTACACGTGACAATAAACACAAAAACTGAAACTGAACTGAGCTGAACGTTAACTCCCAATGGGCCATTCTGAGCGTCACCCTTCCTCGGTCATCTGTTGCTGACCCTGATCTGTTCTGGCCTTTACCGACCTCCAGTTCCCTCCCCTCTACTTTCAGTCTGAAGAAGGGTCCCGACCCGAAACATCGGCCGTGCTTTTTCTCCAGATATGCTGCCTGACCCGATGAGTAACTCCAGCACTCTGTGTCTATCTTCTGTCCCTCTTTATACAGGTGCTGTATAATGCTCCCGCCTTTTTCTATTTTCAATAAGTGTCTCCTGACCTGTTACACAGTTATTGTGTGGAAGATTACTATCTTAATGCAGGTACTATTCCAACAGTTAAGAAACATTTGGACAGGTACATGGATAGGACAGGTTTGGAGGGATATGAGCCAAACGCAGGCAGGTGGGACTAGTGTAGGTGGGACATGTTGGTCGGTGTGGGCAAGTTGGGCTGAAGGGCCTGTTTTCACAGCTGTTTCCAAGCTGTATCACTCTATGACTCTAGGACTCTATTATCACTGCATTGGCATCAATGAAAACTCTGTTTAAGTTGGCATTTAACAAATGCATCAGGTAAATCTGTCAAAGGGATTTTCAACAGACCATGAATATGATTCTGGGGCGGCACGGTGGCACAGCGGTAGAGTTGCTGCCTCACAGCACCAGAGGCCCGGGTTCCATCCTGACCACGGGTGCTGTCTGTACGGAGTTTTACGTTCTCCCTGTGACTGCGTGGGTTTTCTCCGGTTTCCTCCCACACTCCAAAGGCGTGCGGGCTAGTTGGTTAATTGGCATCAGTAAAATTGTAAATGGACTCTATTGACTAGGATCGTGCTGGTGTACAAGTGATCACTGGTCAATGTGGACTCGGTGGGCCGAAGGGCCTGTTTCCGTGCTGTAGGATAGTGCTAGTGTACGGGGTGATCGCTGGTCAGCACAGACTCGGTGGGCCGAAGGGCCTGTTTCCGTGCTGTAGGATAGTGCTAGTGTACGGGGTGATCGCTGGTCAGCACAGACTCGGTGGGCCGAAGGGCCGGTTTCCGCACTGTACCTCTAAAGTCTAAAGTAAAGTCTAAAGTGCCTCTTGACCTATTACACGGTCATTGCGTGTGGATTACACACTCCGTATAAGATTACCACCAAGAGTATTGACATCAATGGAAACCCTGTTAGGTTGGCATTTAACAACTGCATCTGGTAATTTGCCAGAGGGATTTTCAACACCCCAGGTCTTTGTATGTGAATCAATGAAGATGCAGGAAGCAGTTAGGAGCTGTGGGAGAGATTGTAAATTGTCCCTAGTGTGTAGGATAATGCTAGTGTGTTGGGGGATCGCTGGTCGGTCGGCATGGACACAATGGGTTGAAGACCCTGTTTCTACGCTGTATCTCCAAAGTCCAAAGTCTGTAAGTATAGACACATACCTGAGAGGAGCGGTTAGAAGCGTGCATTAGTTTAGTTTTTTAGTTTTAGTTTAGAGATACAACGCATAGGCAGGCCCTTCGGCCCACCGAGTCCACACCCACCAGCGATCCCCGCACATTAACACTATCCCACTCACACAAGGGACAATTTTACATTTGTACCAAGCCAATTAACCTACAAACCTGTACGTCTTTGGAGTGTGGGAGGAAACCGAAGGTCCCGGAGAAAGCCCGTGAGGTCACGGGGAGAACGTACAAACTCCGTACAGACGGCGCCCGTAGTCAGGGTCAAACCCGGGTCTCTGGCGCTGTAAGGCGGCAACTCTACCGCTGCACCACCGTGCCCTACAGGGCAGGAGGGTTTGTGAACATGGGCATGGATGTGTGGCTCCATTACATTAATTGTGGCTAGATTGTATCTGGAGTACTATTCACAGGTGGTATGTCCATAGTCATTCCCGTTATTTCCTTTATCATGTATCTGTACACTGTGGACGGCTCGATTGTAATCATGTATTGTCTTTCCGCTGACTGGTTAGCGCTGTGCCTCGGGTACACCTGACAATGAACTAAACTGAACACACATTGAGAGAAGGTGAGGAAAGCTGGTCAGCTTGATTCCAGGTTTGTTGCGGTCACTGTGTGAGGAGTGAGAAAGTATTCTCGGGAACCCCTAGTGTGTAGGGAATGGATGAGAAAAATAGAATCACTTTGAACTCGTGTGTAGGAAGGAGTTGCAGATTCTGGTCTATAGCAAAGATAGACACAAAGTGCTGGAGTAACTCATTGGGTCAGGCAGCCTCTCTGGAGAAAAGGATGGGAGACGTTTCAGGTCGGGACCCTTCTTCAGGCTCAAAACGAAAACAGAAAACGTAGAACTAGTGTGAATGGGTGACTCGGTGGGCCAAAGGGCCTGTTTCCATGCTAGATCTCTAAACTAAAACTAAATTTGCAGGTGCTTTCAGCAGCAGGTGTTTAGTTTAGTTTAGAGATACAACGCAGAAACAGGCCCTTCCCCGAGTCCGTGCTGTCCAGCGATCCCCGCACACTAGCACTATTTTACACACACACACACACAAGGGACAATTTTACATTTTTATACCGAGCCAATTAACTTATAAACCTGCACGTCTTTGGAGTGTGGGAGGAAACCAGAGCACCCGGAGAAAACCCACGCAGGTCACAGGGTACAAACTCCGTACAGACAGCACCCGTAGTCAGGATCGAACCTGGGTCTCTGGCGCTGTAAGGTAGCACCTCTACCGCTGCGTCACCGTACCGTCCCAGCACCATGCTGGTGTACGGGGTTCGCTGGTCGGCGCAGACACGGTGGGCTGAAGGGCCTGTTTCCGCCCTGTTATGTATAAACTAAACTAAGGATTAGATCGAGATGGCTCATTCAAAGAAAGCAGAGATGGGGAAAGTGCTGAGAACCATTACTTGTCAGAGGCTCACAATGACACGTTGCTTCAGTGGTGGGGGGACCCGCCCCCTCCCCTGACATCAGTCTGAAGAAGGGTCTCGACCCGAAACGTCGCCCATTCCTTCCCTCCCGAGACGCTGCCTGACCCGCTGAGTTACTCCAGCATTTTGTGTAAAACATTTGGCACATGGATGGGACAAGGGACATGGATGGGACAGGGTTGGAGGGATATGGACCAAGCGCAGGCAGGTGGGACTAGGGTAGCTGGGACATGTTGGGCAGCATGGGCAAGTTGGGCCGAAGGGCCTGTTTCCACGCTGTATCACTCTCGGACTGCTCGGTGAACCTTTGTGACTGTTGGTGCCAGAACCTTGTGTACTGCCCAGGTGAGGTCTGCTACACGATGCTCACTGTGTTGTATGCAAAAACAAAGCATTTCACTGTACCTCAGTACATGTGACAATAAAGTATTATTGAATCAGCTCCCAGGGCCTGAGTCAAAGTTGGCGGAATTTTAATCTGATAACTGTTTTGTTTGTAAACTGCCAATACAGGCAGCTTTGGATTTGATAGTGTTGCTATTTATTCACAAAATGCTAGAGTAACTCAGCAGGTCAGGCAGCATCTCAGGAGAGAAGGAATGGGTGACGTTTCAGGTTGAGACCCTTCTTCAGACTGATGTCAGGGGGGCGGGACAAAGGAAGGATATAGGTGGAGACAGGAAGATAGAGGGAGAACTGGGAAGGGGGAGGGGAAGGGAGGGACAGAGGAACTATCTAGAGTGGGAGAAGTCGATGTTAACTATCTAAAGTGGGAGAAGTCAATGTTAACTATCTAAAGTGGGAGCTCTTGTCTTTTACTACTTTGTATGTTTGTTTTTGTTTTTGGAATAAAATATTTGTAAAACAAAAAAGGGCCTGAATCACAGGGTCATAAGGTCATGTGATAGGAGCAGAATTAGGCCATTCGGCCCATCGAGTCTACTCCGCCATTCAATCATGGCTGATCTATCTCTCCCTCCTAACCCCATTCTCCTGCCTTCTCCCCATAGCCCCTGACACCCGCACTAATCAAGAATCTATCCATCTCTGCCTTAAAGATATCCACTGACTTGGCCTCCAGGGCCGTCTGTGGCCATGAATTCCACCAAACTGCCTGGCAGTCTGAAGAAGGGTCTGGACCCGAAATGTCACCCGTCCCTTCTCTCCAGTGATGCGGCCTGTCCCGCTGAGTTACTCTAACATTTTGTGTCTACCTCCGGTTTAAACCAGCATCTGCAGTTCCTTCCTGCACATTTACTGGAGTGCAGTGACTCTGGCCTTGAACCAAACCAGCGCCCAGCCCGCGCCCAGCCCTCGTCGCGAGTGGCGTCTCTCCCCAACTTACATTGTCACCTTCACTGCGCAGCTTCCAGAAAGGTTGGATGTAGAACCAGGAGCCCTCGTTCCCCGCACAGTCCAAGGACACCCTCATGGCATTTTTTTCCAGGAGAGCCGGCAGCCTTTTGTTGACGGTGAGGTACTTGTTGCTCTTTATGTGCAGCAGCTGCGAGCAAATGTACACAGAGAATTACCAACACAACACCCACCGGCCCACCGGCCCACCGGCCCACCGGCCCACCGGCCCACCAGCCCACCAGCGAGGGGCTGCTAAAGGTAGGCACCAAAGCCCGGAGTAGCTCAGCGGGTCAGACAGCATCCCTGGAGAAAAGTTCCAGGTCAACACCCTTCTTCAGACTGCAGAGATGCTGTCTGACCCACTGAGTTACTCCAGCTTTTTGTGTCTAAACCAGCATCTGCAGTTCCTTCCTACACGTTATTTAGTTCAGTTTAGAGATACAGCGCGGAAACAGGCCCTTCGGCCTACCCGCGCCGACCAGCGATCCCCGCACACCTGACACTATCCTACACACACGCACGATGGACAATTTACAATTTTTACAAAAGCCAATTAACCTACAAACCTGCGCGTCTTTGGAGTGTGGGAGGAAACCGGAGCACCCGGAGAAAACCCACGCGGGTCACGGGGAGAACGTACAAACTCCGCACAGACAGCACCCATGGTCAGGATCAAACCTGGGACTCTGGTGCTGTGAGGCAGCAATTCTACCACTGCGCCACTAATTTCCTGTGACAAGTGATGTTATTCCTGTACTTTGTGTCTTTTTCTTTAAGTGAACCAGCAGCTGCAGTTTCTTGTGTCTGCACTTATAAAGTGAGCTTGTGCTTTATAAGCCATTAGACCAAGTGGACCAGTTGGGCCCAAACCTCTTCTGCATTGGTGCAGCACCCTCTCCTCCCCCTCCCCTTCCCCTCCCCCCTTCCCCTTCCCCTCTTCCCCTCCCCCTTCCCCTCCCCCTTCCCCCTTCCCCTCCCCCTTCCCCTCCCCCTTCCCCCTTCCCCTCCCCCCTTCCCCTCCCCCCTTCCTCCTCCCCTCCCTCCCTAGGAGATAGATTTAAACTTTAAAACATGAATAACTTTTAAAATATAACACCGATTTCAATGAAACCTGTTCCATTAGCACCAAAGGGACGACGATGAGTAAGGTGGGCCTAAAATTGTTGCGCTAATGTGTACCGTTTTGACTGTAGTTCAGGAACAAACAAACAAAGAACTGAGAGTTTTAGTGTATAGATATGTGGGCTACCTAGAGAGGGGGCTTATCTCAAATATGTTTCCACTGAATCTATCTTGAGCACAGGATGTGATGACGTGGTGCGGTGTTTGCTGTGGGTTCACACATTCACAGGCAGAGTGGGTATCACCTGAACCTGTACATTAAACGGCCACATCACACACGTCTTGTTATCACGCTGCCTTGAACTCCTCATCACAACAATTACGATGATCTTACTGTACAGGATCCCTCATTCCCCTCTCCCCTGAGTCTCAGTCTGAAGAAGGGTCTCGACCCGAGACGCCATCTATTCCCTTTCTCCAGAGATGCTGCCTGACACGCCGAGTTACTCCAGCGTTTTGTGCCTCTCTTCGATGCAAACCAGCGTCTGCAGTTCCTTCCTCCTGGCCCACTGATTTACGCCAGCACGTTGTGCCCCTGTGCGAGACCCCAGCGCATGCAGCTCCTAGCGTCTGCAAGCCTGCAGCTCACCTGCATGACGTTACTGTACTTGACAACCTCGCCCAGGAGCTTCCTCTTCTCAACCTCATTCTGCTTCTGTTCCAGTTCAGCCGCTTGCTGCAAAGATAATTTTGAATTGAATTGAATAAATGTTATTGGCCAAGTATGTACCAGGACAAGGAATGTGCCTTGTTGCTCCGCTCGCAAGTAACAACACGACATACAGTAAACAATTAAGAATAAAACATAATTTAAACATTTGAATCTATCAATGAAATAAAATACCAGAGCAAAAGGAGGCTACAGACTTTTGGCTGTTGAGTAAAGTTACTGAGTAGAGGGCGTGCAGCGTAGGTTTACCAGGTTAATTCCCGGAATGGCATGACTGTCATATGTTGAAAGACTGGAGCGACTAGGCTTGTATACACTGGAATTTAGAAGGATGACGGGGAATCTTATCGAAACGTAAAAGATTATTAAGGGGTTGGACACGTTAGAGGCAGGAAACATGTTCCCAATGTTGGGGGAGTCCAGAACCAGGGGCCACAGTTTAAGATTAAGGGGTAGGCCATTTAGAACGGAGATGAGGAAAAACTTTTTCAGTCAGAGAGTTGTGAATCTGTGGAATTCTCTGCCTCAGAAGGCAGTGGAGGCCAATTCTCTGAATGCATTCAGGAGAGAGCTAGATAGAGCTCTTAAGGATAGCGGAGTCAGGGGGTATGGGGAGAAGGCAGGAACGGGGTACTGATTGAGAATGATCAGCCATGATCACATTGAATGGCTCGAAGGGCCGAATGGCCTCCTCCTGGGCCTATTGTCCATAGATCGTAGAAAAAAAGCTGTTTTTATGTCTGGCTGTGGCTGCTTTGACAGTCCGGAGTCGCCTTCCAGAGGGAAGTGCCTCAAAGAGTTTGTGGCCAGGGTGAGAGGGGCCAGAGATGATCTTGCCCGCTCACTTCCTGGCCCATTCAGTTCGTCAATGGGGGGAAGGTTGCAGCCAACAACCTTCTCAGCTGATCGAACGATTCGTTGCAGCCTCCGGATGTCGTGCTTGGTGGCTGAGCCAAACCAGACCATGATGGAGAAGGTGAGGACAGACTCAATGATAGCAGTATAGAATTGGACCATCATTGCCTGTGGCAGATTGTGTTTCCTCAGTTGCCTCAGGAAGTACATCCTCTGTTGGGCCTTTGTGACTCTGGAGTCGATGGTGGCCCCCCATTTAAGGTCCCTGGAGATGATGGTTCCAAGGAACTTAACTGACTCCACAGATGTGACTGTGGTGTTGTTGATGGTGAGTGGGGGGAGGGGAGGGGGAGCTCTTCGAAAGTCTACAATTAGTTCCACTGTCTTGAGAGCATTGAGCTCCAGGTTGTTGCGATGGCACCAGGATGCCAGCTGTGTCACTTCCCGTCTGTAGGCAGATTCCTCCCCATCCTGGATCAGTCCAATCAGGGTTGTGTCATCCGCAAACTTGAGGAGCTTGACAGAGGAGTCTGTGGAGGTGCAATGTAGAGAGAGTAAAGGAGAGGGGAGAGTACGCAGCCTTGCGGTGCTCCTATGCTGAGGGTCTGTGGGTCCGAGATGTGCTTTCCCAGCCTCACATGCTGCTTCCTGTCTGTCAGGAAGTTGACGATCCACTGACAGAAGGGTTCAGGCACAGTCAACTTGTTATTTTCATCAACTTTATACAGCGGTAAGCTATCAGAGCAGGTCCTGCAAACATCTTACCGATAAAGAATTCCCCACCCATCTCCATCCACCCACGCACATGCACACTCACACACATGCATGCATGCACACAGCCACACACACAAGCATGCGCAGAGACCCACACACACGCAGACCTACACACACACGCAGACCCACACACACGCACGCACACACAGCCACACTCACACGCATGCAGACCCACACACGCACGTACACACAGCCACGCTCACACGCATGCAGACCCACACACACGCACGTACACACAGTCACACTCACACGCATGCACACAGACCCACACCCATGTACACACATACACGCGCACACGCACGCACAACCACACACACACTCACACGCATGCACACACCCAGACACACCCACACACGGACACACATGCATACAGACACACCCACACAGACACACACGCACACACCCACGCACTCACACACAAACAATCTGGGGTTCGCCCATGTCTTCACAAATTAAACAGCGGGTGGCCCCGTTCTCCTTGGGCAGAGATCCATCGCTGGTGGTGCCATGGTGTTGTGCCACCACGGGAGCCATCAAAACCTTATCTTGTAGACAGTTTATATATAGAAACAGAGGGTGGTATGGAATGAGCTGCCGCAGGTGGTAGTTGAGGCTGGGACTATCCCAACGTTTAAGAAACATTTGGAGAGGTACATGGATAGGACAGGTTTGGGCCAAACGCAGGCAGGTGGGACTAGTGTAGATTGGACATGTTGGCCGGTGTGGGCAAGTTGGGCTGAAGGGCCTGTTTCCGCGCTGCATCACTCTGACTCTAGACA
Organism: Rhinoraja longicauda; assembly: GCF_053455715.1. NCBI lineage: Eukaryota > Metazoa > Chordata > Chondrichthyes > Rajiformes > Arhynchobatidae > Rhinoraja > Rhinoraja longicauda. Next base: position 33,309,857 of record NC_135975.1, read on the forward strand.
GAGCTTCATGGGCCACTGTGGGGTGAGTTGGAGCTGAACAACTGAAGTCCAGTTACTCTACCCTGATGTGCTTACCTTCATCTCTTGAGTGATAAGAGTCATACAGCACGGAAACGGGCCCTCTGGCCCAACCCATCCACATCGACCAAGATGCCCCATCTAAGCTACTCTCATTTACCTCATATCTAGGATTGCCAACTTTCTCACTCCCAAATAAGGGACAAAGGGTGACGTCACCGCCCCGCGCCCCACGTGACCTCACCCAGCCAGCGGCCACGTGCTCCCGCTCCGCCAATGGCGGCCGCCCGGGCCGAGAGGCGGGTTGCTATGCAACCACCGTTAGGCGATGCCCAGGCCTCCGGGCCTACACTGTTCGGGCCTACAGCGGCCCACGGGACTACAGTGTCCGGGCCTACAGCGACCCCCAGACCTACACTGTCCAGGCCTACAGCGGCTCCCAGGCCTACACTGTCGGGGCCTACAGCGGCCCTCAGGCCTAGGCTGTCCGGGCCTACAATGTCCAGGCCTACAGCGGCCCCCGGGCCTACAGCACCCCCCTGGGCCTAATATGGGACAAGGGCAGTCCTATACGGGACAAACCAATTTAGCCCAATGTACGGGGTGTCCCGGCTAATAGGGCACAGTTGGTAACCCTATTCATATCCCACCAAAGCTTTCCTATCCATGGGCCTGCCCAAATGTCTTGTCAATGTAAAACACAAAGTGTTGGGTGGAACTCAGCAGGTCAGGCAGCATCTGTGGAGAGAATGAGCGGAGGTCATTTTGGGACTGAAGAAGAGTCCCGACCTGAAACGCCATCTGTCAATTCCCTCCACAGATGCGGCCAGACCCGCCGAGTTCCTCCGGCACTTTGTGTTTTGCTCAGGATTCCGGCATCTGTGGCTTCTTGTGTGTCTTTCTTTTGAATGTTGCTTCAGACCTTCCTCAACTACTTTCTCGGGCAGCTGATTCCATAAACCCACCACCCTCTGTTTGAAAGGGTTGCCTCTCAGATTCTCCCCTCAACTTAAACCTATGCCCTCTAGTTTTTGATTCCCCAACCCTGGGTGTCTCTCCATTCAAGCTGTCTATTCCCCTTATGATATTATACACCCTCCTACAAGACCACCCCTCATCCTCCTGCGCTCCAGGGAATAGAGTCCCAGTCTGCTCAACCTCTCCCTCTAGCTCACACCTTCGAGTCATGGCAACATCCCAGTAAATCTTCTCTGCGCTCTTTCCAGCTTGACAACGTCTTTCCTATAACATGGTGCCCAGAACTGAACACAATCTCGATCCGAAACATCACCCATGGCCTGCTGAGTTACTCCAGCATTTTTTTGTCTACCTTCGATTTATACCAGCATGTGCAGTGTTTTTCCGACACAATACTCTAAATGCAACCTCACCAACATCTTACACAACTCCAACATGACCCTCCCCCCCCCCTCAACTTCTATACCCAATGCTCTGTGAAGCTCAAGGTCCTAGAGTCCTGGCAACACCCTGGTAAATCATCTCTGCACCTTTCCCAGCTTAATGGCATCTTTCATACAGCAGGGTGACCAAAACTGAACACAATAAGTGCAGTCTGAAGAAGATGTTCCAACCCAAAACGTTACCTATGCATATTCTGCAGAGGTGGTGCCTGACCTGCCAAGTTACTCCAGCACTTTGGGCTCTGCGCAAGATTCCAGCATCTGCAGTTCCTTGCGTCTACAATTGGTCCATTGATGTGTATCACTGAGCACTCTCAGGATAGTGGCCCCCATCAGAATTTACGTTAGACTTTAGGCCCTTCAGCCCACTGAGTCCAGTCCGATCAGCGATCATCCGTTCTCAAACCTACACACACTAGGGACAGTTTTTACACGACTTACCAAAACCAATTAACCTACAAATCTGTGGAGTGTTGGAGGAAACCGAAGATCTCAGGGAAAACATACACAGTCACGGGGAGAACGTACAAAGTCCGTACAGACAGCACCCGTAGTCAGGATGGAACCCGGGTCTCCGGCGCTGTGAGGCAGCAACTCTACCGCTAGGCCACCTAATGGGATAAATGCCGTTTAGGTACCTGCAACTTCTTCAGTAGCGCTGCCTCTGTGTTCCCTTGCTTCGATTGTTTTGCTTTCCAGAATTGTTTCTGTGCCGAGTAACGGTTCATGGGACACACCTTGAAAAGGCAGTCTGATAAAGAGAAAACAGAGAGAAGTTCAGAAACTCGGAGGTCAACTTAGAGCGTCCAGCTTTCACACGCAACCTGGATGTAATGCAATTAATGAATCAGGGAGCGCCATTTGTATGATGCAGACCAAATGGATATATATTGCCAGTTCAATCGGGAAATAGCCAGACTCTTTAAAGTTTATATTTGGAAATTGACAAGCAGGAAAAAAAGCTGTTTTGTAAAAGAAAAAAACAAGTCTAGGAAAAAACAGTTTCCATGTAATCTCCCTGCAGTAATCAGACACCATTGTTTCTTAAGAACACAGAACAGATGCTCCCCGACTAACGACGCTTCGACTTACGATATTTCGACCGTACGATGGTGCAAACGCTGGGCAACGGTGGCGAGCCGCAGCTCGCTTACGCCCACGTGATCAGGTGTATTCAATGCTTTTCGACGTACGATATTTTCGGTTTGCGATGGGTTTCTCGGAACGCAACCCCATCGTAAGTTGAGAAGCACCTGTATGCTAGTTTATCCCTGGGTGGCCATTGAAGCAATTGCTTCTATGACACGTTGTCCAACACTCAATTGAACAATGTACCACGCAGCCTTCAGTATTTTCAGCTTGTAGTAATACCATAAACATAGCGATATTTGGGAAACAACAGTCATTGCGATCTCGCCCCCAGCACTCATTGACATAATTGTTTAGTTTAGTTTAGAGATACAACGTGGAAACATAAGGTCATAAGGTTGTAAGTGATAGGAGTAGAATTAGGCCATTCGTCCCATCAAGTCTACTCTGCCATCCAATCATGGCTGGTCTATCCCTCCTAACCCCATTCTCCTGCTTTCTCCCCATAACCTCTGGCACCCGTACTAATGAAGAATCTATCAATCTCTGCCGTAAAAATATCCACTGACTTGGCCTCCACAGCCATTTGTGGCAAAGAATTCCACAGATTCAACACTTTCTGACGAAAGAAATTTCTCCTCGTCTCCTTTCTAAAAGAACGTCCTTTAGTTCTGAAGCTATGACCTCTAGTCCTAGACTCACCCACCGGTGGAAACATCCTCTCCACATCCACTCTATCCAGGCCTCTCACTGTTCTGTCTGTTTCAATGAGGTCCCCCCTCAACCTTCTAAACTCCAGCGAGTACAGGCCCAGTGCTGACAAACGCTCATCAGAGGTTAACCAATTCATTCCTGGGATCATTCTTGTGAACCTCCTCTGGACACCCTCTCCAGAGCCAGCACATCCTTCCTCAGATGTGGTGGCCAAAGCTGTTCACAATATTCCAAGTGCGGCCTGACCAGCCCTTATAGAGCCTCAGCATTGCATCCCTGTCTTTGTACACAGGCCCTCTTGAAATAAATGCCAGCATTGAGTTTGCATTCTTTACTATGGAAACAGTATTTACGAAAGAGTTTGCTTTCTTTACGATATGGATTCCGAAACAGTCCCTTCGGCCCACTAAGTCCGTGCCGACCGCAGATTCCGACCCCGTACACGAGTTCTATCCCACACACTCCACCACAATTTATCAATGAACCAACAAACTTGCACGTCTTTGGAGTGTGGGAGGAAACCGGAGAGGACCCACGCAGGTCATGGGGAGAACGTACAAACTCCCGTAGTCGGGATGGAACCCGGGACTCTGGCGCTGGGAGGCAGCAACTCCACCGCTCCGCCACCGTGCCGCACTCCGATAACCAATAACGCGGTGACCGGTTTATGCAACCAATTTTCTATCAGGCACGGTTTCTTCAGAATGCAACTATCGAGATACAACAGGTCTGCCTGTATTTGCAATGAGGTATTCACACAAGGTGTTTAACAGGTATGTCATGAAACAAAAGGTTAACACCAAGTCATAGTGGGGGGGGTTTGGGGGAATCTTTTTCTAATCTCTTACCTCGACAGAGATGCGATTTTTTTCCCGTATCGTATCTCCGTCCGCACTGCAGCCTAACATCGAGGAGTTGGCGGCCTTTGCTGGAGACCGACTTCGAGAGCTCCACTGTGGAAGCCTGCGATCGTGGAGCCCGCGATCCCTGTCGGGGATCGACTTTGGGGCTCCAAACGTGGGTGCCTGCGGACTTTAACATCGAGGAGTTCGTGGTCTCTGGTCAGAGACCGACTTCAGGAACTGCAAGCCTTGGGAGTTGCAACCGCCCCGTCGCGGGGGCTTCGACCGCCAGCTGGGGGAGCTTCGATCGCCCTGACGACTGCCCCGACCACAGGAGAATAAAGAGGAAGAAGTTTGGACTCTATCGCCTTCCATCACAGTGAAGAATGTGGGGGAGCCGCTGTGGTGGATGTTTATGTTAACTTTTATGTAGTTGTGTGTCTTGTTGCTTTTTTTTAGTATGGCTGTATGGTAATCCGAATTTCACTGTACCTTAATTGGTACACGTGACAATAAAAGACCTTGAAACCTTGAAAACAAGAGGGCCTAGTTTTAACGTGAGAGGGGGCAAAGTTGGAAGGAGGTGCAGGGCGAATTTTGTTTTACAAAGGGCTGGTGAGTGTCTGGAATGTGCTGCCAGGGTTGGTGTTGGAGGCAGATACAAGGGGGGGGCATGTTTGGATAGGCACACTGATATGCAGGTAGTGGAGGGATACTGATTATGTGCAAGAAAATAAACGTTGGTGTTGGCATCATATTCTGCACAGACGTTGCGGGCCGAAGGGCCTGTTCCTTTGCCGTGCCCTCAAGTATCTCCAAGAGCAGGGAAGCTGGATACTTGGTGACAAATGGATTATAAAAAAACAATCCAGCAGTGGGTGGCTTCCATAAGATCATAAGTGATAGGAGCAGAAATAGGCCATTCGGCCCATCAAGTCTACTCCGCCATTCAATCACGGCTGATCTATCTCTCCATCCTCACCCCATTCTCCGGCCTCCTCCCCATAACCCCTGACACCCGTACTAATCAGGAACCCCTATCAACCTCTGCCTTAAATATCAATTGACGGCCTCCACAGCCCAATGAGTTCCACAGATTCACCAGCCTCTGACTGAAGAAATTCCTCCTCATCTCCTTTAGACGTGGCCCCTTTCGCCTTAAGGCGACGCCCGCTGGTCTTTGACACGTGCGTGGGCTGTGGCTGTGGTGTGCGTTGCCCCTTTAAGAGCAGCTGCAGCAATCGCACCTGCTGGGCTGCAGGCTGAGAGATGCGAGACCTCAGCAAAGAGTCAACAGGAAAACGGCCTTGCCGGTTTCAGTTCTGTGTCAGAGAGAGAAATCTGATCGTACAGTTCTCAATCTGCACACATGTCAGGCTGACTCACCATAACGGAGTCAGAGAGTGACAAGGCGTGGAAACAGGCCCTTTCCTCCCGACTCGCCCACACCAACCAACATGTCCCATCTACACTAGTCCCACCTGCCCGCGTTTGGCCCATATCCCTCCATAGAAACATAGAAACATAGAAAATAGGTGCAGGAGTAGGCCATTCGACCCTTCGAGCCTGCACCGCCATTCAATATGATCATGGCTGATCATCCAACTCAGTATCCCGTACCTGCCTTCTCTCCATACCCCCTGATCCCTTTAGCCACAGGGGCCACATCTAACTCCCTCTTAAATATAGCCAATGAACTGGCCTCAACTACCTTCTGTGGCAGAGAATTCCACAGATTCACCACTCTCTGTGTGAAAAAAAACTTTCTCATCTGCAGTTTTTTTCCCTGCACATCTAGTTCCACCTGCCTGCATTTGGCACATATCCCTCGAAACCCAATGTTTTAACAGCAAAAAAAACCCCAGCACCTAGCTATTTCCACACCTCATTAGATTGAGCAGGACAGGAGAAGGATGCAAGGTTCCTAGTCACGCTTCACCCGAGCAGCACGGGAACAGAGGACTGACTTCTGACTCATGGGCTGTTCCCAGGCACACACTCAGAGGCAGACCAACGGTGAACGACGCTCGTTAGTCCGCTCGTTAGTCCGCCTGACACTTGTTGGTCCCCCAGCAGAGTGAGACGTCCGTCAGACCATCACACAGACCAACCTCCCTTCCATTGACTCCACTTACACCCTCACGCTGCCTCGGCAAGGCCAGCAGCATCTTCAAGGACCAGTCTCACCCCGTCCACTCCCTCTTCTCCCCTCTCCCATCAAAGGCAAGAGGTACAGAAGTATGAAAACGCACACCTCCAGATTCAGGGACAGTTTCTTCCCCGCTGTTATCATCCTACCACAACTACAGAGCAGTCCTAAACTACTATCTACCTCATTGGAGACCCTCGGACTATCTGTAATCGGAATTTAGAAGGATGAGAGGGGATCTTATCGAAACAAATAAGATTATTAAGGGGTTGGACACGTTAGAGGCAGGAAACATGTTCCCAATGTTGGGGGAGTCCAGAACCAGGGGCCACAGTTTAAGAATAAGGGGTAGGCCATTTAGAACGGAGATGAGGTAAACCTTTTTCAGTCAGAGAGTTGTGAATCTGTGGAATTCACTGCCTCAGAAGGCAGTGGAGGCCAATTCACTGAATGCATTCAAGAGAGAGCTAGATAGAGCTCTTAAGGATAGCGGAGTCAGGGGGTATGGGGAGAAGGCAGGAACGGGGTACTGATTGAGAATGATCAGCCATGATCACATTGAATGGCGGTGCTGGCTCGAAGGGCTGAATGGCCTCCTCCTGCACCTATTGTCTATTGACTATTCTGGCTTTACCTTGCACTAAACATTATTCCCTTTATCACATATCTGTACACTGTGAATATCTCGATTGTAATCGTGTATTGACTTTCCACTGACTGGTTAGCACGCAACAAAAGCTTTTCACTGTACCTCAGTACATGCGACAGCAAACTAAACTGAACTGGAAGGTATCACAAAATGCTGGAGTAACTCAGCGGGTCAGGCAGCATCTTGGGAGAGAAGGAATGGGTGACCCTTCTTCAGACTGAACTTGAATGTTGCTGCCTGGCCCGCTGCAGACTGCAGGAGTACGTGCTAAGGAACGCTCTGAAGCTCAGTGCAGCCAACGCCAAGGCCCTGTGGGGGAGGACCACAGTCTAGAGTCCTTCCGCTGCTGGACATTGAGGGGCAGAGTTTGGTGGAGACAGACGCCCCTCAAACAGGAGAAGGGATGTCACCCCGGGGGCGTGTAAGGGAAAAGGGAAGTGCTAACTCTACTGGGCATAACATTAGCAACATTGCACGCAGAGACGCATTGAATGTTTACTTTAGTTTAGAGATACAGCACAGAAACAGGCCCTTCAGCCGCCCAAATCCACGCCGACCAGCCATCCCCATACACTAACACTATCCTACACCCACTAGGGACAATTTACATTTACACCAAGCCAATTAACCTGCAAACTTGCACGTCTTTTTGGAGTGTGGGAGGAAACCGAAGCACCTGGAGAAAACCCACGCAGGTCACGGGGAGAATGTACAAACTCCGTACAGTACAGCACCCGTAGTCGGGATCGAACCCCGGTCTCTGGCCCTGTGAGGCAGCAACTCTACCGCTGCGCCACCGTGCCACCGAATGTATTAAGAAGATAGACACAAAATGCTGGAGTATCTCAGCGGGCCAGGCAGCATCTCTGGAGAGAAGGAATGGGTGGCGTTTCGATGCGAGACCCTTCTTAAGTTCAGACATTATTAAGTGTTTTGCGCGGTTTTTGAATAAAGTTTATTTTTGAATAAGGTTTATTTTTGGAAAAATAATCTAATTCCTTGAAAAGGCAGCAGGCTGCTGCTGTTCTACTCGAATATCATTCACAGATAGGTCCAAAACTGCAAAGCCATTTGTTACTTATTAAACGCATACAACAAGTGTTACATTTTGGCAACAGTCACGATGCTCTCAGTGCCATGACCTTGTAAAATGGTACAAAGGGTAAACTCATGCCAAGGCTCTGTGGGGAAGGACCACAAGTGAAGCTTTTGTTGGATTATGTTGGAGATTTCAGTTAATGCAAAGTTTTATCAACAAGACTTCAATGACTGGAGGTTATTATATCTTATCAGGAAGGGTGGAATTTATCCAAAACAGTGGCCCTGAAGCAATATCCAAAATCCATCTGTTTGCAGCCACCAAACAAATGGAAGTTTTACAGTTAACTGTGTTGCTGCCTTAGAGCGCCAGAGGTCCGGGTTCGATCCTGACTCCGGGTGCTGTCTCTGTTCAGTTTGCACTTTCTCCCTGAGACCGTGTGGGGTTTCTTCGGGTGCTCCACTGTCCTCACACATCCTAATGCGTGTGGGTTTGTAGGTTAATTGGCTTTTATAAATTGTCCCTAGTGTGCGTGTCGGATAGAATTAGCGCAGCGGTAGAGTTGCTGCCTTACAGCGAATGCAGCGCCGGAGACCCGGGTTCCATCCCGACTACGGGCGCTGTCTGTACGGAGTTTGTACGTTCTCCCCGTGACCTACGTGGGTTTGCTCCGGGATATTCGGTTTCCTCCCACACTCCAAAAGACGTACAGGTTTGTAGGTTAATTGGCTTGGTAAATGTTTTTTAAAAATTGTCCCTAGTGGGTGTAGGATGGTGTTAATGTGCGGGGATCGCTGGTCGGCGCGGACCCAGTGAGCCAGTTTCCGCGCTGTATCTCTAAACTAAACTAGTGTAGGGTGGTGACAGAAGGACCTGTTTTCACACTGTTTCTCTACACTAAACATACCTTCAAGGCCACTCTGCCCATTAGAACCATGCTCTATCCCAAAAGAGCAATCCCGGTTATTCTTTCCCCCCCCGCCCCCCATTTCCTGCAGCACTACAACTTACTCTGCCTGACATACTTATACCTATCAAACTGCCCTTGATTTATCGCCACTCACCGACATGAGGGGTAATTTACAGCAGCCAAATAACCTGCCCCTCCCACTCCCACACTGACCTTTCTGTCCTGGGCCTCCTCCACTGTCAGAGTGAGGCCCAGCGCTAATTGGAGGAACAGCACCTGGTATTTCGCTTGGGCAGCTTACACCCCAGCGGTACGAACACTGAAGATAGACACAGATGCTGGAATAACTTCAGCATCTCGGAAGAAAAGGAATAAGTGATGTTTCGGGTCCAGTCGAAAGAAGGGTCTTGACCCGAAACGTCACCCATTCTTTCTATCCAGAGATGGGGCCTGTCCCGCTCAGTCACTCCAGCTTTTTTTGTGTCTGTCTGGTGTAAACCAGCATCTGCAGTTCCTTCCTACATTGTATGCATATCTAATTTCAAGTAAGCCTTGCATTCCCACTCTCTCCGTCCCTCCCCCTCCTTAGTCGTCCTGCTAGTTTCACTGTTCGTATCCCTTCGTTGTCACCTCTTCCACAGCCAACAATGGACCATTGTGGGCTTCACCTTTTCTTGGGTCATTGGTGCCGGCTCTGATTTGTTCTGTACCTTTTCAAACTCCGCTGACAACCTGTCTGAAGAAGGGTCTTGACTTGAAACGTCACTTATTCCTTCTCTCCAGAGATGCTGCCTGACCCGCTAAGTTACTCCAGCATTTTGCGTCTGGCTTCGGTGTAAACCAGCATCTGCAGTTGCGTCCCACATGCTGCTGAGATGTAGGAGAGAGCTGGAGGATGCAGAGGAAACCCACCTCGGCCACTGTGAGAACATAAAATGCCCCAGCAAAACCCTCGTACCGCGATGCTGCAGCATTTGTAGCGTCACTGTGCCGATTATTTCGTTTTTAGTTTAGTTTAGAGATACAGTGCAATAAGAGGCCCTTCGGCCCACTGGGTCCGCGCCGACCAGCGATCCCCGCACACTAACACTGTCCTACACCCACGGGGGACAATTTTTACATTTACCAAGCCAATTAACCTACAAACCTGTACGTCTTTGGAGTGTGGGAGGACGAAGATCTCGGCGAAAACCCACGCAAGTCACGGGGAGAACGTACAAACTCCGTAGAGACGGCGCCCGTAGTCGGGATGGAACCCGGGTCTCCGGCGCTGCATCCGCTGTAAGGCAGCAACTCTACCGCTGCGCCACCGTGCCGCCCAGAGTTTTCTCCCACTGGCGGCGATGGACGGGAGGGGTGGACCGGTCGGGTGTTGCCTCCAGCGCCTTCACGTTCGGCTACAGGAGGCACCTCCAAGGACTCGGGGGCGGTAGAGCGAGGAGAGGAGAGGGACATCGGGCCGCGGGCCTGCAGCAGCCCGGATCTAGGGCACTCCAGGACTTCCAACACCGGGGCGAGCGGTCAGGCAGCATCTCTGGAGTGGGCAGATGCGTGGCAGATGCAGTATAATGTAGATAAATGTGAGGTTATCCACTTTGGCAGCAAAAACAAGGAGGCAGATTATTATCTCAATGGTGTTAGGTTAGGTAAAGGGGAAGTGCAGCGAGACCTGGGTGTCCTTGTACACCAGTCACTGAAAGTTGGCGTGCAGGTACAGCAGGCAGTGAAGAAAGATAATGACATGTTGGCATTCATAACGAGAGGATTTCAGTAGAGGAGTAAAGAGGTTCTTCTGCAGTTGTATAGGGCCCTGGTAAGACCACATCTGGAGTATTGTGTACAGCTTTGGTCTCCTAATTTGAGGAAGAGCATCCTTGTAATTGGGGCAGTGCAGCGTAGGCTCACGAGGTTAATCCCTCGGATGGAGGGACTGTCATATGAGGAAAAATTGGAAAGACTGGGCTTGTATTCACTGGAGTTTAGAAGGATGAGAGGGGATCTTATAGAGGTGTATAAAAGTATAAAAGGACTGGACAAGCTAGATGCAGGAAAAATGTTCCCAATGTTGGGGGAGTCCAGAACCAGGGGCCACACAGTCTAAGAATAAAGGGGAGGCCATTTAAAACTGAGGTGCGAAGAAACTTTTTCACCCAGAGAGTTGTAAATTTGTGGAATTCTCTGCCACAGAAGCCAGTGGAGGCCAATTCACTGGATGAATTTAAAAGAGAGTTAGATAGAGCTCTAGGGGCTAATGGAATCAAGGGATATGGGGAGAAGGCAGGCACGGGTTACTGATTGTGGATGATCAGCTATGATCACAATGAATGGCGGTGCTGGCTCGAAGGGCCAAGTGGCCTCCTCCTGCACCTATTTTCCATGTTTCTATGTGACGTTTCGGGTCACGACCCTTCTTCAGACTGAGAGTCAGGGGAGAGGGAAACGAGAGATATAGACGGTGATGTAGAGAGATATTAAACCAAATAAATGAAAGATATGCAAAATAGTAACGATGATAAAGGAGACAGGCCATTGTTAGCTGTGGGCTAGGGGTCAGACGGTGTCCCTGGAGAAATTACCCCCTGAGTTACTCTAAGTGTAAGAAAATAACTGCAGATGCTGGTACAAATCGAAGGTATTTATTCACAAAATGCTGGAGTAACTCAGCAGGTCAGGCAGCATCTCAGGAGAGAAGGAATGGGTGACGTTTCGGATCGAGACCCTTCTTCAGACTGATGTCAGGGGGGCGGGACAAAGGAAGGATATAGGTGGGGACAGGAAGATAGAGGGAGATCTGGGAAGGAGGAGGGGAAGGGAGGGACAGAGGAACTATACTGAGTTACTCCAGCTTTTGGTGTCTATCTTCCAACACGTGGACTGGACTTTGGATTGCTTGCATTTAAAAAAAAATTTAAATGGTGCCAAAATGGTGACAAACGTGCATTTGTGGGCTGTGCAAAACAATTTCATTGTGCTGTGCACACGTGACAATAATGAACCACTGAATCCACTGCAAATAGTCTGAAGAGCCTGTCCAATCCCTCCACAGATGCTGATTTCCTGCAGCACTTTGTACATTTGCATTTTGGAAGGAACTGAGAATGGTGAATAAATAACAAAAATAGGCCAAAATAAACAGGTGGCTTCGCCCTTGAAGTGATTGTGTGGTAATTAACTATTGTTCAGTTTGAACGGGCTTCTTGCATCTTAGACAACAGGCAATAGGTGCAGGAGGAGGCCATTCGGCCCTTCGAGCCAGCACCGCCATTCACTGTGATCATGGCTGATCATCCACTATCAGCACCCCGTTCCTGCCTTCTCCCCATACCCCCTGACTCCACTATCATTAAGAGCTCCATCTAACTCTCTCTTGAAAGCATCCAGAGAATTGGCCTCCACTGCCTTCTGAGGCAGAGAATTCCACAGATTTGCAACTCTCCGAGTGAAAAAGATTTTCCTCATCTCAGTATCTTCCTCATCTTATGTTATAAATGCCTCAGTCACGTCAGAGAGTTCTCAGTGAAATGACTGGATTCAATCTCTCCGCTGAAACAGGTTTTATTTAATAAGATAAGGAAGCCTACATAGACGAAGGTAGACACAAAATGCTGGAGTAACTCAGCGGGTCAGGCAGCATCTCGGGAGAGAAGGAATGGGTGACGTTTCGGTCGAGACCCTTCGACGGTGGCGCAGCGGTAGAGTTGCTGCCTTACAGCGAATGCAGCGCCAGAGACCCGGGTTCGATCCCAACTATGGGCGCCGTCTGGACAGGGTTTGTACGTTCTCCCCGTGACCTGCGTGGGTTTTCTCCAGGATCTCCGGTTTCCTCCAAAGACGTACAGGTTTGTAGGTTAATTGGCATGGTAAATGTAAAAATTGTCCCTAGTGGGTGTAGGATAGTGTTAATGTGCGGGGATCGCTGGCCGGCGCGGACCTGGTGGGCCGAAGGGCCTGTTTCTGCACTGTATCTCTAAACTAAACTAAAGAGATGCTGCCTGACATACTGAGTTACTCCAGCATTGTCCACTATTACTCCAACCTTCGATTTTAACCAGCATCTGCAGTTTTTTCCCTACAAGGAAGCCAACATATCTGGCCTGATACAAACACAGCAGATTAAAAATTGCTTTATTAGTGTTGTAGAGAGGTTAGTGGGTCACACTTGCACTCTGTAAAATTCTTTGTTAAATGAAGATCGAGATCATAAGACATCGGAACAGAATTAGGCCATTCAGCCCATCGAGTCTCCTCTGCCATTCGCTCATGGCTGATCTATCTCTCCCTCTCAACCCCATTCTCCTGCCTTCTCCCCATAACCTTTGACACCCGTACTAATCAAGAACCTATCAATATCCCTCTTCAGACTGAGGGTCAGGTACCTGGACTATCAGTCTAATCAAGGGTCTTGACCCGAAATGTCACCCATTCCTTTTCTCCAGAGATGCTCCTTGTCCCGCTGAGTTACTCCAGCATGTTGTGTTTATCTCCGGTGTAAACCAGCATCTGCAGTTCCTTCCTACACCTGTCAATACCCATTGATTTGGCCTCCACCGCCAACTGTGGCAATGAATTCCACAGATTCACCACCCTCTGACTAAAGAAATTCCTCCTCATCTCCATTCCCAGTGCTTTCGGGCAATTTTTAAATCAAAAGTGATTTAAATTAGTGTTTAATTATCAAACACATGGAACTGGAACAATGAAATTCTTACATGCTGCAGTGTTACAGGCACGTTAAATGCAACACAACAAACCAATATATACAATCTTTAACATTTTCATATTTTAATTAAAATTGTCCCTAGAGTTACTGATAGTGTATGAGGATCGCTGGTCAGCACAGACTCGGCCGGCCGAAGGGCCTGTTTCCGTGCTGTATCTTTAAACTAAACTAAACTTGGGCGGCTGGACTGTGGAATTTAGCTTATTAGTTTAGAGATACAACATGGAAACAGTAGGCCCTTCGGCCCACCGAGTCCACCAGTTCACACTAGCTCTACCTTATCCCACTTTCTCATCCACTCCCGACACCCTAGGGGGCAATTTACAGAGGGCCAATTGACCTACAGACCCACTCGTCTTTGGGATGTGGGAGGACACCGGGTCTGTGGCGCTGTGAGGCAGCAGCTCTAGTGCAGCACCACTGCGGCATTTGTCAATGGACTCACACTGTGCAAGCAGGGGCGGCCACGGTGGCGCAGCGGTAGAGTTGCTGCCTTACAACGAATGCAGCGCCCGAGACCCGGGTTCGATCCCGACTACGGGTGCTGTCTGTACGGAGTTTGTACGTTCTCCCCGTGACCTGCGTGGGTTTTCTCCGAGATCTTCGGTTTCCTCCCGTACTCCAAAGATGTACAAGTTTGTAGGTTAATTTGTTTGGTAAATGTAAAAATTGTTCCTAATGGGTGTTGGATAGTGTTAATGTGCGGGGATCGCTGGTCGGCGCGGACCCGGTGGGCCGAAAGGCTCGTTTCCGCGCTGTATCTCTAAACTAATCTAAACTAAACCAGCAGCTTCTTCCTCATTAACGAGCATAAATCCCAGTTCCCGATCTTAACCCAGACTCGCTACCACAGACACGTCCCCTTCCCAGTTCTCCCACTGGTCTTCCTGTCTCCGACTACATCCTATCTTTGTCCGGCCCTCTCCCCTGATATCAGTCTGGTGAAGGGTCTCGACCCGAAACGACACCCATTCCTTCTCTCCCGAGATGCTGCCTGTCCCACTGAGTTACTCCAGCATTTTGTGTCTACCTTCGATTTAAACCAGCCCATCCACACCTTGGCCTTTTGGATTTCCTCCAGGAAGTTGTGCAGTTTTATTTTTCAAATAGCTCTTTTGTCAGTGGTCATAAATGGGCTGGGATTCACAGCCCTGGAGAGAGAGGGAACTAAAATAGTGTGACACAACTTCCTGGAGCAAATCCAAAAGGCCACGGTGTGGATGGGTTGGAAAATATAATCTGCCGTTAATAAAACATCACAAGCACAAAACAAACCGGCTTCTTCCCCTTATCCAGCCCCTCCGAGTCCAGAATAAATTTTTACCCACTTATTTCCTCTGACTTAGGAGGCCCATCAAATAGGATCATAGAATCTATAATACAGAAGAGCAGAATCTTTAGGCCATTCAGCCCATCAAGTCTACTTCGCCATTTGATCATGTCTGATCTATCTTTCCCTCTCAACCCCATTCTCCTGCCTTCTCCCCATCACCGCTGATACCCATATTAATCAAGAATTTCAGCCTTAGAAATATCTATTGACTTGGCCTCCACAGCCTTCTGTGGCAGAATTCCACAGATTCACCACCCTCTGTCTAAAGAAATTCTTCCTCATCTCCATTCTAAAGGTACGTCCTTTTATTCTGAGGCTGTGACCTCTGGGCCCTAGATGTTCCCACTACTTGAAACACCCTCTCCACATCCACTCTTTCCAGACCTTTCATTATTCAGTCAGTTTCAATGACATCCCCCCTCATCCTTCTAAACTCCAGCGAGTACAGGCCCAGTGCCATCAAAAGCTCATCATATGTTAACCCACTCATCCCCAAGATCATTCTCGTAAACCTCCTCTGGACCCTCTCCAGAGCCAGCACATCCTTCCTCAGATATGGGGCCCAAAACTGCTCACAATACTCCAAACGTGGCCTCACCAGCACCTGATAAAGCCTCAGCGTGACATCCTTGCTTTAATATTCTAGCCATCTCGAAATGAATATTAACATGACGTGTGCCTTCCTGACCACAGACTCAACCTGCAGATAAACCTGTTGGGAATCCTACACCAGCACACCCACGTTCCTTTGCGCATCCGATTTCTGGATCCTCTCCATTTGGAAAATAGTCCACGCCTTTATTCCGACAACCAAAATGCACGACTCCACACTTTGCTGCACTGTACTCCTCCATCTGCCACTTCTCCGCCCACTCTCCCAACCTGTCCAAGTCCATCTGCAGGGGCTCTGCTTCCTCAATGCAGTCAGTCTGAAGAAGGATCCCCACCTGAGCCAGTGCCTGTCCATGTCCTCCGGAGATGCAGCCTGACCCGCTGAGTTACTTTATGGATTTTTTTTGTAAACCAATGTTTGAGGTTCCTTCAAGTCATACAGTGGGGAAACAGGCCCATCAAGCCAACTTGCCCACACCGGCCAACATGTCCCATCTACACTAGTCCCACACGCCTGCACTTGGTCTATATCCCTCTAAACCCGTCCAATCCATGTGCCTGTCCAAATGTTTCTGAAAGGTTAGTCTGCATAGCCTGAAGAAGAGTCCTGGCCGAAGTCACCACCTATCCATGTCTTCCAGAGACGCTGCCTGACCAGCCGAGTTACTCCAGCACTTTGTGTTTTACTCAAGATTCCAGCACCTGCAGGTTCTTGCAACCCTTGCTATCTTTTACATCTATCCAGGCAGAAGATGGTCAGGTTGTGCAAGCGATGGCCTTCATTGGCGTGATTACTAGCCGATGCTCACGTCCGTGTGGGCGTCACGGTGGCACAGCGGTAGAGTTGCCGCCTCACAGCGCCAGAGGCCCGGGTTCCATCCTGACTACGGGTGTTGCCTGTACGGAGTTTGCACGTTCTCCCCGTGACCTGCATGGGTTTTCCCCAGGTGCTCCGGTTTCCTCCCACACTCCAAAGGCGTACAGGTTTGTAGATTAATTGGCTTGATCTCAAGTCAAGTCAAGTCTATTTGTCACATACATATACAAGATGTGCAGTGAAATGAAAGTGGCAATGCCTGCGGATTGTGCTAAACTACAAAACACAATAGAATTTTTTTTAACACAAAAAATAAATTAATACAGTAAATTAAATTAGTCCCTGGTGATATAATAGTTAACAGTCCCGATGGCCTGTGGGAAGAAACTCCGTCTCATCCTCTCTGTTTTCACAGCGTGACAGCGGAGGCGTTTGCCTGACCGTAGCAGTTGGAACTAAATGTAATGATCTAATGTAATGTTAATGGATCTAAATGTAAGAATCGTCCCCAGTGTGGGATAGTGTTCATGTTTAGTTTAGTTTAGAGATACAGTGCGGAAACAGGCCCCTTCGGCCCACCGGGTCCGCGCCGACCAGCGATCCCCGCACACTAACACTATCCTACACACACTAGGGACAATTTGTACATTTACCAAGCCCATTAACCTACAAACTTGTACGTCTTTGGAGTGTGGGAGGAAACCGGAGCACCCGGAGAAAACCCACGCAGGTTATGGGGAGAACGTACAAACTCCGTACAGACAGCGCCCTTAGTCGGGATGGAACCCGGGTCTCCGGCGCTGCATTCGCTGTAAGGCTGCAACTCTACCGCTGCGCCACCGTGACCGCCCTTGTGCGGGGATCGCTGGTCGGTGCGGTCTCGGTGGGCTAAAAGGCCTCCTTCCCAACTAAAAAACGAAACAAAACCATCTGAACCCAAAGCAAGGCGACCAGACCACTCTCTGAATAATGGTGGGCATCTGATACTTCCTCCATCACTTTACCAACGTCTCCCCAGATTAAGATCCCCTGCCACAATTGCCAGCCAAACCGACAACAGCAAGCTGACTGTAAATACAACGATAACAAAACTCAGATACGTGCCACAACATGCCTAGCACCCTCACCACAGCCCATAAGTCACTGCTGCTTTTTCTCTTCGCCCTCATGAAGCAAGTAGTTCCTTTCCACACCTTGTAAAATTAGCCTGTTCAATCCAAATGAAAAAATAATGCACCACTCAACCTTCTATTGTTAATCCTTCTGATATATTAAACCGCAAGTGGGTCAAGTACAATTGAACGAGCGACTTGACGCATTCATCCTTAAAATCTAATACACTCTGCCGCCCAGTCACAGGTAGAACAGCACCTGATGGTTCCTGCCATTACTTCAGTTTAGTTTAGTCTAGTTTAGAGATGCAGCACGGAAACAGGCCCTTCGGCCCACCCAGTCCGCGCCGACCAGCGATCCCCGCACACTTAACACTATTCTACACACACTAGGGACAAATTACAACATTGCCACTAATTAACCTACAAACCTGTACGTCTTTGGAGTGTGGGAGGAAACCAGAGCACCCTGACCTAACCCATGCAGGTCATGGGAAGAACACACAAACTACGTACAGACAGCACCCGTCTCTGTGACAGCGTGGATTTCCTCCAGGTGCTCCAGGTTCCTCCCACATGCGTGTTTGCAGGTTTGAGAAACAGGAAACTGCAGATGCTGGTTTACAAGAAAAAGACTTGTTCTATGCGGGTCAGGCAGCATCTCCGGAGAACATGGATAGTTGAACATGGTGCCACTCCATGTTCTCCAGAGATGCTGCCTGACCCATTAAGCTATTCCGGCACTTTGTGTCCAGATTTGCAGATTAATTGGCTTCTGTAGTGTGCAGAGAGTGGGATGCAAAAGTGGGATAGCATGGAGCTAGTATTGAATGGGTAATCGATGGTCGGCGTGGGCTCGGTGGGCCGAAGGGCCTGTTTCCATGCTGCATCTATCAATCGATCAATCTATCAATTTCAGGGAAGGGTGGATACCAACACAGTTGAGATGAATAAATTCAACTTATCCATGGTAACCAAGGTGTCACACTAGTCCCATTAGCCTGTGTTGTAGGGGAAAGAATAGTGAGGGCTGAGAACTAGTAAATAGGGATGTGGGGTGTGCTAATGTGTTGATAGGGAACCACAGACAAAACATAAAAGTGGAGTTGCAGTTGTACAGGGCCCTAGTGAGACCACACCTGGAGTACTGTGTGCAGTTTTGGTCTCCAAATTTGAGGAAGGACATTCTTGCTATTGAGGGAGTGCAGCATAGATTCACGAATGGCGGGATTGTCGTATGTTGAAATACTGGTGCGACTAGGCTTGTATACACTGGAATTTAGAAGGATGAGAGGGGATCTTATTGAAACATATAAGATTATTAAGGGAGGAAACATGTTCCCAATGGTGGGGGAGTCCAGAACCAGGGGCCACAGTTTAAGAATAAGGGGTAGGCCATTTAGAACGGAGATGAGGAAAAACGTTTTCAGTCAGAGAGTTGTGAATCTGTGGAATTCTCTGCCTCAGAAGGCAGTGGAGGCCAATTCTCTGGATGCTTTCAAGAGATAGATGGAGCTCTTAAGGATAGCGGAGTCAGGGGGTATGGGGAGAAGGCAGGAACGGGGTACTGATTGAGGATGATCAGCCATGATCACATTGAATGGCGGTGCTGGCTCGAAGGGCCGAATGGCCTCCTCCTGCACCTATTGTCTATTGTCACATGGAATACAGCAGTGATGACACCCAAGTTGCAGGGATTTCATTGACTGTTATGGCATGCACTCGTCCATCATTGTAACAGAGAGCTATCAACTAGGTTCAGGCGGCGCGGTGGCGCAGTGGTAGAGTTGCCGCCTCACAGCGCCAGAGACCCGCATTCCATCCTGACTACGGGTGCTGGGTGTACGGAGCTTGTACCTTCTCCCCGCGACCCGCGTGGGCTTTCCCCGGTATCCTCCCACACTCCAAAGACGTACGGGTTTGTAGGTGAATTGGCTGTAAATCTGTAAATTGTCCCTCACTACCTCAAACCATTAGAGACTCCTCCTCACTCACCACATTCAAAACATCACTGAAGTCTCACCTGTTGAACACTGCCTTCAACCACTGACCGTCACCTCACCTTGTTCTTCCTTTTCTGTTCGTTTATTTATTTATTTTTATGTTTTATTTACCCTGTAAAGCGTCTTTGAGTTTCCAGGAAAGCGCTATATCGTATCATATCATCATATCATATATATACAGCCGGAAACAGGCCTTTTCGGCCCTCCAAGTCCGTGCCGCCCAGTGATCCCCGCACATTAACACTATCCTACACCCACTAGGGACAATTTTTACATTTACCCAGCCAATTAACCTACATACCTGTACGTCTTTGGAGTGTGGGAGGAAACCGAAGATCTCGGAGAAAACCCACGCAGGTCATGGGGAGAACGTACAAACTCCTTACAGTGCAGCACCCGTAGTCAGGATCGAACCCGAGTCTCCGGCGCTGCATTCGCTGTAAAGCAACAACTCTACCGCTGCGCCACCGTGCCGCCCAAATGTAATGTATTATTATTATTATTATTATTATTATTATTATTAGTGTGTGTAGGATAGAACTAGTGTGTGGGGATCGCTGGTCGGCGCGGACTCAGTGGGTCAAAGGGCCTGTTTCCACTCTGTATCTCTAAACTAGACTAAACTAATAAACAAAACGGAAGGTTTCGGTTTATTATCGTCATGTGTACCGAGTTACTATGAAAAGCTTTGTTTTACATGCTATTCAAACAGATGAGACATATCACACTTAATAGGCAGTTCAAACTCAAATACAGTAGATAGAGCAGAGGGGAAGATACAGAGTGCAGATAGACACAAAATGCTGGAGTAACTCAGCGGGTCAGGCAGCATCTCTCCCGAGATGCTGCCTGACCCGCTGAGTTACTCCAGCATTTTGTGTCTACCTTCGATTTAAACCAGCATCCGCAGTTCTTTCCTATACAGAGTGCAGAATATAGTTCTCAGCATTGTAGCGCATCAGTTCCAGAGACAAAGTCCAATGTCCCCAATGGGGTAGAGTTGAAGCTAGGATAGTACCCTAGCCTATGGAAGGACCATTCAGAAACCTGATTACAGAGGGGCAGAAACAGCAGCATTGGGCAACAGGCCAGGCCTCAGCCACAAAGTAGCACATTTATGCTTTCCTGAAGTCACACAACACGGAAACAGGTCCTTCAGTCCAACCTGGCCATGCCAACCAAGATGCCCCATCCACACCAGTCCCACCCACCTGCATTCGACCCATGTCCCTCTAAACCTTTCCTATCCACGTAACTGTCCAAATGTCTCAAGTGTTGGACAATAGACAATAGGTGCAGGAGGAGGCCATTCGGCCCTTCGAGCCAGCACCGCCATTCAATGTGATCATGGCTGATCATTCTCAATCAGTACCCCGTTCCTCCTTCTCCCCATACCCCCTGACTCCGCTATCCTTAAGAGCTCTATCTAGCTCTCTCTTGAATGCATTCAGAGAATTGGCCTCCATTGCCTTCTGAGGCAGAGAATTCCACAGCTTCACAACTCTCTGACTGAAAAAGTTTTTCCTCATCTCAGTTCTAAATGGCCTACCCCTTATTCTTAAACTGTGGCCTCTTGTTCTGGACTCCCCCAACATTGGCGGCACGGTTGCGCAGCGGTAGAGTTGCTGCCTCTCACCTCAAACCTGGGTAGACACAAAATGCTGGAGTAACTCAGCGGGTCAGGCAGCATCTCAGAAGAGAAGGAATGGGCTACCTTTCGGGTCGAGACCCTTCTTCAGACACATTATGTCCCCTGGGCTTTGATCCTCTTCGTCTGGGAAACATTTACCCTATCAATTCCCCTCATGATTTTATACGTCTCTACAAGATCACCCCTCAAACACTTGCATTCCAAGGAATAGAGAGACCTAGCCTGCTCACCCTCCCCTTATAGCACAGCCCCTCAAGACCTGGCAACCTCCTCGTGAACCTTCTCTGCGCTCTTCTCAGCTTCACATCTTCCTTCCCATAGCAGGGTGACTGAGACGGAACACGATGCAAGTCCACCATTGATGTCCTGACAACCGGTGGCCCGGCACCTCCTTTAATCCGGACAAAATGAGGAGAAAGCACTTGAAATCTCCCCCCGGAAGCCCCTTTGAAAATCTGATGTTCCTAGTCCGATGAGGTGAGGTGTCCGATCTCTGCCTCGTTGGGATTTTCGTGGCCGATCGGTGGGTCGAATTTGCTCGTGGCAGCCGTGGTCGGCTCTGGAACACAGTCCGGGCCGGAGCCAGCAGGACCATTCCCATAGCCGGCACACCACACCGGTACCGTTGGTCTTCTAGCGGAGCCCGTGACCTCTCTGTTGGTCCGGCACAAAGGATAATCCGGAAAAGCTCTGGAAGCAAGGCTGACTGAATATTGGTGGAGGACCCGTACTCCAAATGCGACCTCACTAACGTCTTCCACAAGCTTTCTTTCTTCGGCCGGCGAGCCCGCGCCCACCAGTGATCCCCACACACTAACGTGGGCGGCACGGTGGTGCAGCGGTAGAGTTGCTGCCTTACAGCGAATGCAGCGCCGTAGACTCAGGTTCGATCCTGACTACGGGTGCTGTCTGTACGGAGTTTGTACGTTCTCCCTGTGACCTGCGTGGGTTTTTTCCGAGATCTTCGGTTTCCTCCCACACTCCAAAGACGTACAGGTATGCAGGTTAATTGACTGGGTAAAAATGTAAAAATTGTCCCTAGTGTATGTAGGATAGTGTTAATGTGCGGGGATTGCTGGGCGGCGCGGACCCGGTGGGCCGAAGGGCCTGTTTCTGCGCTGTATCTCTAAATCTAAACGCTATCCTACACACACAACCTACACACCTGCACGTCTTTGGAGTGTGGGAGGAAACCGGAGCACCGGGAGAAAACCTACCCGGTCACGGGGAGAACGTACGAACTCCGTACGGACAGCACCCGTAGTCAGGATTGATCCCGGGTCTCTGGCGCTGTGAGGCAGCAACTCTACCGCTGCGCCACCGTGCCGCTCACACTAGAGCAGTAAATACTCTACTGGTATGAAATTGGGACGTGGGAGGATCAATAAGCATTTAAGGGGTGGCACGGTGGCACAGCGGTAGAGTTGCTGCCTTACAGCGATTGCAGCGCCAGAGACGCAGGTTCCATCCCGACTACGGGTCCTGCCTGTACGGAGTTTGTACGTTCCCCCCGTGACCTGCGTGGGTTTTCTCCGAGATCTTCGGTTTCCTCCTACACTCCAAGGACGTTCAGGTTTGTAGGTTAATTAGCTTGGTATAAATGTGAAAATTGTCCCTAGTGGGTATAGGATGGTGTTAATCTGCGGGGATCGCTGGTCGGCGCAGACCCGGTGGGCCGAAGGGGCCTGTTTCCGCGATATATCTCTAAACTAAACTAAACTAAACCACCACCTCTGAAGGCCTGAGCACCATTTAGAAGGGGTGGAAAGGTCGACACACTGACGAGCCGTCACTCTGCCGGATCACTCACCGCGGAACTTCTTTGGCGGGTTGGTTAGGTCTCCGGCGTCCGGCTGCACCACACACCGGTCATCCACCAACCTGCAAGGGAAAGTCACGGCAGTCAGCTCAGCCAAATACACACAAGGTTACTCTCGAGCCGTGGCAAACACCAAGACAAACATTTAATCTGCTGCTCAGAAGCGATTTACCATAACAAAACTAAACTAATCTAAACAATGGTGAAAAGTCATTTACAACTAATTGTAGACTTTCGAAGAGCTCCCCCTCCCCTCCCCCCACTCACCATCAACAACACCACAGTCACATCTGTGGAGTCATTTAAGTTCCTTGGAACCATCATCTCCAGGGACCTTAAATGGGGGGGCCACCATCAACTCCACAGTCAAAAAGGCCCAACAGAGGATGTACTTCCTGCGGCAACTGAGGAAACACAATCTGCCACAGGCAATGATGGTCCAATTCTATACTGCTATCATTGAGTCCGTCCTCACCTTCTCCATCATGGTCTGGTTTGGCTCAGCCACCAAGCACGACATCCGGAGGCTGCAACGGATCGTTCGATCAGCTGAGAAGGTTGTTGGCTGCAACCTTCCCCCCATTGACGAACTGAACACTGCAAGGGCCAGGAAGCGAGCGGGCAAGATCATCTCTGACCCCTCTCACCCCGGCCACAAACTCTTTGAAGCACTTCCCTCTGGAAGGCGACTCCGGACTGTCAAAGCAGCCACAGCCGGACATAAAAACAGCTTTTTTCCACCAGCAGTAGCTCTACTCAACAGTAGCCTCCTTTTGCCCTGGTATTTTATTTCATTCTTCACATGTGTAAATTATAATGTTTTATTCAATGTTTTATATTTTATTCTTAATTGTTTACTGTAAAGCACCAAGGCACATTCCTTGTGTGTGTACATATCTATATCTAGATATATATATATATATAAATAAAAATCTCATTTTGTATATATATATATATATATATATATATATATGTGTATGTATGTTCCTGAAATACAGCCAAAACGGTACACGACAGTGCAACAATTTTAGGGGCATCTTACTCACCATTCACCTGCAGTGTGCAGTATCAAGTTTCATTAAAATTGTCGCGCTGTCATGTACCATTTTGGCTGCTTTCTGCCAAACCAATTGTTCAAGTGCTATTGATGCCATTTTGATCCAATGCTCCCGTGTGCTCCGTTGAACGATGACTCCTGAGGTAAATGCTCAAATTTTCTTCAAGTTAAAGTTTGACCACTCAATAATATTAAGATTGTCAATTGACAGAGTGCATTATGTAGAGTGGTGATAAGGTTCGAGCTCAATGCAGCTTCCACTGCGGCTCTCCGCAGAGCACAAGGTCACCTTTTCCAGGTCCACTCTGACCTCGGCCCTGTCCGTTCCAGCTAGGCCTGTATTGTTCAGTAGAAATCTCCCACCAGCCATGGGTGAAGAGGCCACTGCGACTTTTGCTGACCTGCGTACGATATTCACAAAAAGCCGGAGTAACTCAGCGGGACGGGCAGCACCTCTGGAGAGAAGGAATGGGTGGCGTTTCAAGTCGAGACCCTTCTTCCTTCCTGCACTACATACGATATTATTGTGAGAAAAAAAAATCGACAAAAAACCTCACGTGTTTTGATAGTGGCACGGTGGCGCAGCGATAGAGTTGCTGCCTCACGGTGCCAGAGACCCGGGTTCAATCCTGACTATGGGTGATTGTCTGTACGGAGTTTGTATGTTCTCCCTGTGATCGCGAGGGTTTTGTCCGGGTGCTCCGGTTTCCTCCCACGCTACATAAACGTACATGTTTGTAGGTTAATTGGATCAGGTAAAGAAAATTGTAAATTGTCCCTAGCGTGTAGGATTGTGTTAGCGTGTGGGGATCACTGGTCGGCACGGACTCGATGACACATGTTCCAAATTAGCTCCGGAAATTCAGAACCATAGGCCAAGTCGTGTTGTGCATCGACACTTCATGCTGCCCTGGGAAAGCAGCCAACATAATCAAGGACCACTCACTGCCCCGGTTATTCCCTCTTCTCCTCTCTCCCTGGGAGTGTCACAGAGTGTGCCTTTAGCCTGAGAAATGGCAGATTTCCAATCAGATTTTAAAAAAACAGATTATATGTAAAAGATATTCTTGCATTCAGATACACTCAGTGCTTCCCTTACAGATTTCCTCATTTTTGTTTGCTTTACTTGCCCTGGTTACATAGTTCAGCAATTATGTTAACTGTATGAAGGTCCACTTTGCTGGGAAAAGACAAACGATTCTAACGTAGAACAATAGCATTAGCAGTTGCAAAGTTTGATTGTAATGATGCAGACCGGGCAGCATTGGCAATCTTTGTCCCTTGCGTTCAAGGGAAGTGGGAATCAGTGGCAAGAACAACATTTAGGGCCGCCTAACTAGAGCTGCCAACTTCCTCACTCCCAAATACGGGACAAGGTGACGTCACCGCTCCAGCACCCTCACCCAGCCAGCGGCCACGTGCTCCCGCTCCACCAATGGTGGCCGCCCGGGTAACGCCTGATCGAGGTTGCGTAGCAACCCACCTCCCGGCCCGGGCGGCCGCCATTGGCGGAGCGGGAGCACGTGGCCGCTGGCTGGGTGAGGTCACGTGGGGGCGCGGGGCGGTGACGTCACCTTCTGTCCCTTATTTGGGAGTGAGGAAGTTGGCAACCCTGCTAATACGGGAAAAGGGTGGTCCCGCACGGGACAAACTAATTTAGTCCAAAATACGGGATGTCCCGGCTAATACGGGACCGTTGGCAACCCTACCAGGCCCCCACCAGCCAATTTGAGGCCTACAAAACAAACTGCTGGAGAAACCCAGAGGTCAGACGGCCTCTTTGGAAGGAAATGGGCAACCACAGCTTCGGGTTGGAATCTTTCTTTAGACTACAAACAACAACTTGTATGGGGCAACAAGGACCTGCAGATTGTGGTTCTCAAAAATAACCCTCTAAACCTTTCCTACCGGCAAAGTATCTTTTAAATGTTGTGATAGTACCCGCCTTAACGACCTCACTTGACAGCTCGTTCCATACACCCACCCATAGGTACAGCACTTTGGTCAACGTGGGTTTAAAATGTGCTTTTATAAATAAATTTGACTTGACTTGACTTGACCTCCTCTGGGTGAACGAGTCACCCCTCAGGTGCCCGTTAAATCTTTCCCCTCACACCGTAAACCTATGTCCTCTGGTTCTTGATTGACCCTGAGCTCGGTGAAACACTCTGTGCACAGTGGCGCAGCGGTAGAGTTGCTGCCTTACAGCGCCAGAGGCCCAGGTTCCATCCTGACTACGGGTGCCGGCTCTACGGAGTTTGAACATTCTCTCCGTGACCTAATTGGGTTTTCTCCGCGATCTCCGGTTTCCTCCCACACTCCAAAGGCGTACAGGTTTGTAGGTTAATTGGCTTTGGTAAAATTGTAAATTGTCCCTGGTGTGTGTGGGATAATGCTGGTGCAACAGGATCGCTGGTCGGCGCGGATTCGGTGGGCCGAAGGGCCTGTTTCCACGCTGTATCTCTAAATGAAACTAAATTCACTCTGTGGATTTAGTTTCATTTTCATTATCTTTTACAAGTTCAATTTATTCATAAATCTACCAGCTACAGACTGAACAGAATTCTTTACTTCCAGAATTTTAACAGATTCTGAACTCTCAAATGGCCAGTGATATCTGAACCAGTTCTACATCGTAAGCTGAACACAAAGTGCTCTGTGGTGGTAATGGACAGACGACGTTTTGGGTAGGGACTCTTTAGACTTTAGAGACACAGTGCAGAAACAGGCCCTTCGGCCCTCTGAGTCCACACCGATCAGTGATCACCCGGCACACCAACACAATCCTACACACACTAGGGACAATTTTCAACTTTACCAAAACCAATTAACCTACAAACCAGCACGTCTTTAAAATGTGGGAGGAAACCGGAGCACCCGGAGAAAACCCACGCAGGTCACAGGGAGAACGTATAAACTCCGTACAGACAGCACCCGTAGTCGGGATGGAACCCGGGTCTCTGGCGCCGTGAGGCAGCAGCTCGGCCGCTGCGCCACCGTGCCACCACTTCTCTTTGTGAAGGAGCTATGGGTGAGTTCACTCCAGAGACATGCTGTGAGATGAGATGCCTGGACATGAGGCGTGCCCAGCACAAAGGAGCTGAGGGGAAATGTTGACATGTTCACTTAATCCCGTCTGCAGAGTAACAGAGCAGTGATGCAGGGCAGGCCACACTGACAAGGTGAATCACTCACACGGATATGTTAGCTCCAAACCTCCCAACACCCTTCACCTCTGTCATTCCATCCACACCCAGAGGCTGCTGGATACTGCAAGAGTGTTTTATTGTCATCTGTCCCAAACAGAACAATGACATCCTTACCTACAGCAGCACAACGGAGTGTGTGTGTGTCTGTGTGTGTCTGTGCGTGTGTGTGTGTGTGTCTGTGTGTGTCTGTGTGTGCGTGTGTGTGTGTGTGTGTCTGTGTGTACGTGTGTGTGTGTCCGTGTGTGGGTGTGTCTGTGTGTGTGTGTGTGTTTATGCAAACATATACACACACACACACCTGTACACACAATCGACTCACGCGCATCTATACACACACACACATTATATATACACACATATACACACAGATACACATATATATACACACACACATTATATATACACACACATATACACACACACACACACACACACACACACACATATATATATATACACACACATATGTGTATATATAGATCCCTTTGATGTAGTTGGCAAGTAGTCATGGGACCGCACAGCATGCACACAGGCTTTTCGGCCCATCATGCCTCCACTGACCACGCCCCAAAATTTGGCCCACAGCCTTCTATGCAGAAGCAATTCAAGTTCTGGTCTCGAACGTTACAGGATTTGTTCCACTACCTTCCATGCTTTGGCCTATAAAGTCCTAACCCAGTTGCTTCTTAAATGTGTGAGAATCACTTCCTCCACCGACCCCCTCAGGCAGGGTGTTCCTGATTGCAACCACCAGCGAATTCTTCCCTCGCTCCATTATGAGCCATTTAGTTTTAACGTAAACCTGATCCTCTGGTTTTAGGCACTTCTGCTATGGGGAAAAACAGTTTCACTACCATAATTTCCTCATAATTTGCATACCATCACATTTCTTAAATTTAGAATTTAATTTGAATTGTTTGGCACATTGGCCTTCATCAGTCAGGGTATTGAGTATAGAAGTTGTGAGGTCATGTTGCAGTTGCATAAGACGTTGGTGAGACCACATTTAGAGTACTGGGTTCAGTTCTGGTCACCATGTTATAGGAAAGATGTCAAGCTGGAAAGGGTACAGAGAAGATTTACGAGGATGTTGCCAGGACTAGAGGGTGTGAGCTTTAGTGAGAGGTTGAGCAAGCTGGGACTCTACTCCTTGGAGCACAGGAGAGTGAGGGGAGATCACATAGAGGTGTACAAAATCATGAGAGGAATAGATTGGGTAGATGCACAGAGTCTCTTGCCTAGAGTAGAGGAATCGAGGACCATAGATTCAAGGTGAATGGGAAAAGATTTAATAGGAATCTGAGGGGGAACATTTTCACACAATGTGTGTGGGTGTATGGAATAAGCTGCCAGAGGAGGTAGTTGAGGCTGGGACTATCCCAACATTTAAGAAACAGTTAGACAGGTACATGGATAGGACACGTTTGGAGGGATATGGACCAAGTGCAGGCAAGTGGGACTAGTTGGGAGATTGTTGGCCGGTGTGGCCAAGTTTGGCCAAAGGGCCTGTTTCCACACTGAATCACTCTATGACTGGACAGCGTGGGTGTGTGTGTGTGCGCGCGCGTGTCTTATGTGCGTGTGTCTTGTGTGCATGCGTGTGTGTGTGTGTGTGCGCGTGTGTCTTATGTACATATGTTTACTCTATATTGTACTCTATAAAGAATACAATAAATGAAAAGGTTCATATAAAAATAAATGAAGGTAGACACAAAAAGCTGGAGTAACTCAGCGGGACGGGCAGCATCTCTGTAGAGAAGGAATGGGCGACGTTTCGGGTCGAGACCCTTCTTTAGGCAAGGGTGTGACCCGAAACGTCACCCATTCCTTCTCTCCAGAGATGCTGCCTGTCCCGCTGAGTTACTCCAGCATTTTGCGTCTATCTTCGGTTTAAACCAGCATCTGCAGTTCCCTCCTACACACACATATATTAAAATTATGAACTTTACACATTCTGTTGTACAAGGTTTACACATTCTGTTGTGCTGCTGCAAGTACGAATCTCATGGTTCTGTCTAGGACAGATTAAAATCCTCTTGGCTCTCTCTAAACACCACAGCAGTATCTGCATCCACTACCACCCCTGTCAGCGCGTTCCAGGCCCCCACCCACCACCCTCTGTGATTCCAGCCGCACGTGATAGAAACATTGAAACATAGGAAATAGGTCATTCGGCCCTTCGAGCCAGCACCGCCATTCAATATGATCACGGCTGATCATCCAAATTCAGCACCCCGTTCCTGCTTTCTCCTCCGTACCCCTTGATTCCGTTAATTTCCCCGGTGTGGGACGAATAAAGGAATATATTATTAGCAAACTGATTGCAGTTTGCCTCTGAAACTTCCTGAAATTCCATGGAAAAGGTGGTGGAAAACCCATTGCCGCCTCTTCCTGCTGGATCCCGGCCCTGCTTTCACGGCCATTGCCCTGGGACCTGAAAACAATAGCCTGCTGACAGCCAAGCACATGGTCAAATGGCGGTCAAAACGTTCAGCCACCATGATTCATAGTCAAGACTCGAGCACCGCGCCCACTCACAGCACCCCTCAACCAAACCTAGCAGCAAAGCCAGAGCTCCACAAACAGCATGTAACCCCCACATGACCACAGGCCCTTCACCCAGTGAGGCGTTTGTGCACCAAGGAACTGCAGGTTGTGTAGGAAAAAAAAACTGCAGATGCTGGTTTAAATGAAAAGTAGACACAAAATGCTGGAGTAACTCAGCGGGACAGGCAGCGTCTCTGGAGAGAAGGAATGGGTGACGTTTCGGGTCGAGACCCTTCTTCAGACTGATGTGTCGAGACCCATCTTCAGACTGAAGAAGGGTCTCGACCTGCAACATCGCCCATTCCTTCTCTCCCCAGACGCTGCCTGTCCCGCTGAGTTACTCCAGCATTTTGTGTCTACCTTCGAAGGAACTGCAGGTGCTGGTTTACACTGAAGACAGACACAAAACGCTGGAGGAACTCAGCGGGACAGGCAGCATCTCCGGAGAGAAGGAATGGGCGACGTTTCAGCTCGAGACCCTTCTTCTGACTCATTTGGGTGCCGAGACTAAACAACTTTGCACTAGTAGTGTGTGTCTGGTTTCACTAAAGCATTATAGTAAACCCTCACAATAACAGACCTCTATATGACGTTACCCATTCTCTCCACAGAAACATCACCTATTCCTTCTCTCCAGAGTCTAACAATGAACCATTCTACATATTCACAAAATGCTGGAGTAACTCAGCAGGTCAGGCAGCATCTCGGGAGAGAAGGAATGGGTGACGTTTCGGGTCGAGACCCTTCTTGACGGGCGACGTTTCGGGGCGAGACCCTTCTTCAGGCTGAGGATAAGGAACCATTCTACATTTCCTTATCCTCAGCCTGAAGAAGGGTCTCGCCCCGAAACGTCGCCCGTTCCTTCTCTCCAGAGATGCTGCCTGTCCCGCTGAGTTACTCCAGCTTTTTGTGTCTATCTGCAGTTCCTTCCTGCCCATGTTTAAGGTGGAGATTGCTAGATTCTTGATTAGTACGGGGTTACAGGGAGAAGCAGGAGAATGGGGTTGAGAGGGAGAGATAGGGTCAGCCATGATTGAATGGCGGAGTAGACTTGGTGGGCCGAATGGACTAATTCTGCTCCGATGACTTATGAACTCATGACACCAAAATGCTGGAGTAACTCAATGGGTCAGGCAGCATCTCTGAAGAAAATAGGTGGTGTTTCGGATTGAGACCCTTCTTCAGGCCGAGAGTCGGGGGGAGAGGGCAACTAGATGAACGAAAAGGTTCAGAACAAATCAGAGCCGGCACCGATGACCAAGGGCATGTGGAGCCCACAATGCTCCATTGTTGGCTGTGGAAGAGGTGGTAGTGGAGGGATGTATGGATGTGAACAGTGGGCGTGGCAGGATGACTGGGGTGGGGGAGGGAGGGCAGGAGAGAGGGCGAGATGACTGGGGTGGGGGAGGGAGGGCAGGAGAGAGAGGGAATGCAAGGGTTACTTGAAAGAGAGAAGTCACCATTCATACCGTTCCCCCGCGGCACGTTCACACTCCACTAACACCTTAAATCTTCCAAGGACACCACGTCCTCCACTACTTATATCATCTGCACTAATCTGGCAGAGAGATATAGCTGGCCACGACCCGATAAGATTTTATGCCTTCAAAGTTTATTTGTGATCAAAGTAATGCCTCATTAGTTCAGTCGAGCAGCAAATGCATGCAAATCGGCAATTATCTGCGGACATTACCTCACCATGGTTCTAATTTGGAGATACGTGATTGATTTAGTAGAAAGTCATAGAGTCATACAGCGTGGAAACAGGCCCTTTGGCCCAACTTGCCCACACTGACCAACATGTCCCACCTACACTAGTCCCACCTGCCTGCGTTTGGCCCATATCCCTCTAAACCTGTCCTCTCCATGTACCTGTCCAGTTGCTTCTTAAACATTACGACAGTCCCTGCCTCAACTACCTTCCCCGGCAGCTCGTTCCATACACCCACCACCCTTTGTGTAAAAACCTGCCTGCGTTTGGCCCATATCCCCAGTCTAAACCTGTCCTATCCATGTACCAAAAATAAATCTTGGGCTGTTTCACTAATTTTCAGATCATCAATGCGCAGGGCCACGCTAATCTTCAGTTTCAGGTCAGTCTAGTTTATTGTCACGTGTACTGAGGTACAGTGAAAAGCTTTTTTTGCATGCTGGCCAGTCAGCAGAAAGACCATGCACGATTACAATTGATCCATCCACCGTGATCAGCCATGATCAATGATCAGCCATGATCACATTGAATGGCGGTGCTGGCTCGATGGGCCGAATGGCCTCCTCCTGCACCTATTGTCTATTGTCTATTGTGTACAGATACAGGATAAAGGGAATAACGCAAGGTAAAGCCATATTCAAGGGAGAGTTAGAGTTAGATCTAGCTCTTTGGGCTAATGGAATCAAGGGATATGGGGAGAAAGCAGGAACGAGGTGCTGATTCTGGATGATCAGCCATGATCATATTGAATGGCGGAGCTGGCTCGAACGGCCGAATGGCCTACCCCGGCACCTATGTTTCTATGTTTCTAAAGTCCGATCAAAGATAGTCCGAGGGTCCCCGATGAGGTAGATGGTAGCTCAGGACCGCTCTCTGGTTGCGGTAGGGTGGTTCAGTTGCCTAATAGAGCTGGGAAGAAACTGTCCCTGAATCTGGAGGTGTGCGTTTTCACACGATGGGAGAGGGGAGAAGAGGGAGTGGCCGGGGTGCGACTCGTTCTTGATTATGCTGCTGGCCTTGCCGAGGCAGCGCGAGGTATCAATGAGGTTCTCTGCATGGTTCCAATTTTAGTACACGTGCCGCCGAAGTGTGCAGAATGAAGGAGGACGTCCACACTAATTTGCCCGCTCACTTCGAGCTCGGGGCAATGTACCGTGATCAATTGGCTTCACATCTTCAGACAACACTGACAACAAATTAACCTTCATTTAAAAAAATTAACCTAATGTGAAGACCGGAATTTTCACGGCCTGAATCAACAGGAAAAACTCGCAAATCGTGAAGCAAATCTCTCTCACGCCTCATTAGGCAGGAAATGGTGTTGGGTAAACTGATGGGACTGAAGGCTGATAAATCCCCAGGGCCTGATGGTCTGCATCCAAGAGTACTTAAGGAGGTGACGCTTTATTATAGACCAGTTAGTCGGACATCAGAGGTGAGGAAAATGCTGGAGTCAATTATAAAAGACAAAATTGCGGAGCATTTGGATAGTAGTAACAGGATTGTTCCGAGTCAGCATGGATTTACGAAGGGGAAATCATGCTTGACTAATCTTCTGGAATTCTTTGAGGATGTAACCAGGAAAATTGACAGGGGAGAGCCGGTGGATGTGGTGTACCTTGACTTTCAGAAAGCCTTTGACAAGGTTCCACATAGGAGATTAGTGGGCAAAATTAGAGCACATGGTATTGGAGGTAGGGTACTGACATGGATAGAAAATTGGTTGACAGACAGAAAGCAAAGAGTGAGGATAAATGGGTCCCTTTCAGAATGGCAGGCAGTAACTAGTGGGGTACCGCAAGGCTCGGTGCTGGGACCGCAGCTATTTACAATATACATTAATGACTTGGATGAAGGGATTAAAAGTACCATTAGCAAATTTGCAGATGATACAAAGCTGGGTGGTAGTGTGAACTGTGAGGAAGATGCTATGAGGTTGCAGGGTGACTTGGACGGGTTGTGTGAGTGGGCGGATGCATGGCAGATGCAGTTTAATGTGGATAAGTGTGAGGTTATCAACTTTGGTGATAAGAATAGGAAGGCAGAGTATTATCTGAATGGTGTCAAGTTAGGAACAAGGGACGTACAACGAGATCTGGGTGTCCTAGTGCATCAGTCACTGAAAGGAAGCATGTAGGTACAGCAGGCAATGAAGAAAGCCAATGGAATGTTGGCCTTCATAACAAGAGGAGTTGAGTATAGGAGCAAAGAGGTCCTTCTGCAGTTGTACAGGGCCCTAGTGAGACCGCACCTGGAGTACTGTGTGCAGTTTTGGTCTCCAAATTTGAGCAAGGATATTCTTGCTATTGAGGGCGTGCAGCGTAGGTTTACTAGGTTAATTCCCGGAATGGCGGGACTATCATATTTTGAAAAACTGGAGCGACTAGGCTTGTATACACTGGAATGAGAGGAGATCTTATCGAAACGTATAAGATTATTAAGGGGTTGGATACGTTAGAGGCAGGAAACATGTTCCCAATGTTGGGGGAGTCCAGAACAAGGGGCCACAGTTTAAGAATAAGGGGTAGGCCATTTAGAACTGAGATGAGGAAAAACATTTTCAGTCAGAGAGTTGTGAATCTGTGGAATTCTCTGCCTCAGAAGGCAGTGGAGGCCAATTCTCTGAATGCATTCAAGAGAGAGCTGGATAGAGCTCTTAAGGATAGCGGAGTCAGGGGGTATGGGGAGAAGGCAGGAACGGGGTACTGATTGAGAATGATCAGCCATGATCACATTGAATGGCGGTGCTGGCTCGAAGGGCCGAATGGCCTCCTCCTGCACCTATTGTCTATTATCTATTGTCTCGTAGTAAACGAATTCCAACTCCTGAACCCATCACCATTCCTTTTACCCAAAGACACTAGAGGAACAAGATGGACCACTCCGTTGAAATCGCCTATACTGAAGTGTAGTACGCAAAGGAGCGTAACGTCCGCCATTTTAGTAAGCAAAACCCGCCGTCCGTTATGCCTCTCGCAGTGTAATCAGTGTGTTGGGGGAACAGTATGTGTGATGACACCATAAAAATGCAGAATATATCTCATTTATCAGATCATAATTCACAGATTTTTGTTATTTTTCTTTTAAAATGTTTCTGCAAGTTTCTGCCTACTAAAATGGCGCCGTGACCTACTACGGTTTGTCGGGTCGAGTGGTCTATCTTGCTCCTCTAGTATCTTTGCTTCTACCTCAGGTTCAGAGTTTGGAGTCACACAGCGCCTAAGCAGGCCATTCTGCCCAACACTTCAATGCCAACCAAGGTGCCCCATCGAAGCAAATCCCACTTAACCGCTTTTAGCCCATATCCCTCTCAGCCTTTTCCCTATCCGTGTAACTGTGTAAGAGTCTTTTAAATGTTGTTGTTGTACTCCTCTGGCAGCTCCTTCCATACACCCACCACCCTCTGTGAAAAAGTTGCTCCTGTTAAATCTTTCCCTCTTCATCTTTGCCCTCTTGACATTGATTTCCCTAAACATGTAAAAAAGACTCAGTGCATTCTAGATGGAAAAGAACAGCAGATGCTGGTTTAAATCGAAGGTAGACACAAAATGCTGGAGTAACTCAGCGGGTCGGGCAGCATCTCGGGAGAGAAGGAATGGGTGACGTTTCGGGTCGACTCGACCCGAAACATCACCCATTCCTTCTCTCCCGAGATGCTGCCCGACCCGCTGAGTTACTCCAGCATATTGTTGTCTACCTTCAGTGCATTCTGTCATTGGTTTACCCTAGGCCAGTAAAATTATTCTAGTCCCTCTCAGCCCGAAGGATCTCAACCCGAAACGTCGCCTATTCCTTTTCTCCGGAGATGCTGCCTGACCCGCTGAGTTACTCCAGTACTTTGTGTCTATCTACGGTGTCAACCAGCATCTGCAGTTCCTTCCTGCACAAAATGAGTCCAGTTCGACTTGATGCACTCAAGTTTATTCCAATGCATTCTGCGTGTTTGATAACAACACTTTTCAATGCCACTGGAAGCAATTTCCTTCGAGCCTGCCGAGCACTTCACAGGGATGACACAAAGTCTCACACAAACTTCCAGCTTTGGGCATTCCTTTGATCCAGATCAAAGTCTTTTTGTCATTTTGGAGACATCGATCAAATCAACTTTCTGTCATTTTCATTTTTGGAACTTGCTAACGGCGTAACACAATGCACGATGGCGCAGCGGGTAGAGCTGCTGCCTCACAGCGTCAGAGACCCGGGTTCCATCCAGACTACGGCTGCTGTCTGTACGGAGTTTGTACGTTCTCCCCGTGACCTGCGTGGGTTTTCTCTGGGTGCTCCGGTTTCCTCCCACACTCCAAAGTGGGTTATAGACAATAGACAATAGGTGCAGGAGGAGGCCATTCGGCCCTTCGAGCCAGCACCGCCATTCAATGTGATCATGGCTGATCATTCTCAATCAGTACCCCGTTCTTGCCTTCTCCCCATACCCCCTGACTCCGTTATCCTTAAGAGCGCTATCTAGCTCTCTCTTGAATGCTAATTGGCTTTGTAAATTGTCCCTAGTGGGTGTAGGATAGTGCTAGTGTATGGGGTGGTGGCTGGTAGGTGAGGAGTCAGTGGGCTGAAGGGCCTGGTGGAGATTAGTAAAGGTCGGTTTGATTGGCAGTGGCCGGAACAGACAGCACCGGTGGTCAGGATGGAACCCGGGCCTCTGGCGCTGCGAGGCAGCAACTCTACAGCTGCGCCACCATGCCACACCCGGGCCTGGCTTTGTCCTGCCTCCACCTATCCTCAGGCTTTCTCCCCCCCCCCCTCCCACTAAATACACACAGTGCCAGAGTACGCACAGGGTCAGGCAGGTCTCTAGATTTGTCTTTTTATATAAACCAGCATCCGCAGTTTCTTGTGTCTGCCCCCTAATCCAATCAGTCTGAAGGACGGTCCCAGCCTGAAAGATCACCTATCGACGTTCTCCAGAGATGCTGCATGACCTGCTGAGTCGCTCCGGCACTTGGCCTGTTTTTAAGTAAACCTGCATCTGCAGTTCATTGTGAGTCCACGTTCTGTCTGTCCTCTGTGGCATTTCAACTCCATTCTTCTGATCACCCTACCTCTCTCTTAAAGTATTCCAAACCTCCGTCTCCACGCCTTCAGACAGACTGCGGTCCCAAGAGTCATGACGCTTGCAGAGAAGATATTTCACCTCATCGCTATTATAAATGGTACCTTAGCACAAACTATCACGAACTTTGCACTACTAAAGTTGTACCACAAATAGGGTTGCCAACTATCTCACTCCCAAATAAGGGACAAAAGGTGACGTCACCGCCCCGCGCCCCACGTGACCTCACCCAGCCAGCGGCCACGTGCTCCCACTACACCAATGGTGGCCGCCCGGGGCCGGGAGGCGGGTTGCTATGCAACCTCCGTTTGGCAAACACACAGCCCCACTCCCCGAACACCCTCTGTTAGTCTACATTGTCCAGGCCTACAGCGGGCCCCGGGCCTACACTGTCCGGGCCTACAGCGGCCCCCGGCCTACACTGTCCGGGCCTACAGCGGCCCGCGGGCCTACAGTGTCCAGGCCTACAGCACCTTCCCGGGCCTAATATGGGACAAGGGCAGTCCCGTACGGAACAAACCAATTTAGCCCAAAATATGGGATGTCCCGGCTAATATGGGATAGTTGGCAGCCTTAGCCACGAACCTTGATTTGCACTCGTAGTCTAGTTTACCTAGAATAGCTGATAATGTGTTGTATGTGGATTGTTGTGATGCAACGCGTAAACAGGCCCTTCGGCCCACCGAATCCCCACTGGTCAGTGATCCCCACACATTAACACTAGGGATAATTTACACTTGTACCAAGTGTACAAACCCAAACCAATTAACCTACAACCTGTACAGCAATGGAGTGTGGGAGAAAACCGAAGATCTCGGAGCAAACCCACACGGGCCACAGGGAGGACGTACAAACTATGTACAGACAGCACCCGTAGTCGGGATTGAACCCGGGTCTCTGGCGCTGCAAGCACTGTAAGGCAGCAACTCTACCGCTGCGCCATCGTGCTGCCCCATGGTTTAAAGTCTGTACAGCTGCAGCAATTATTCTGGTCCTAGTGCATACAACATTCAACACTCTTGTCTCTCCTGACTTCTCATCTCTTATTCTAGGATCTCTAGCAAGAATCCCCTTCTCAATCCATCCTGTTAATCCCTCGTCTCCCTTTCCCGTGACCCTCAGTCTGAAGAAGGGTCCCGACCCCAAACGTCACCCATTCCTTCTCTCCTGAGATGCTGCCTGACCTGCTGAGTTACTCCAGCATTGTGTGTCTGTCATCGATGCCAGCCAGCATCTGCAGCTCCTTCCTACACAGAAGACATCCCAGGGTCTGATATACTGTGACCTCTGAACAGTTCTGAACTCCGGAACAGTGGACAGAAGCCCTGCATGTCCAATCTTTCCTTGATAGATGACCCTACTGTTCCAGGTGTGAGCCCAAGTAGGCCTTCGCTGTTCTACCTCCAACATATTAACATCCTTCCTTAAATAAAAAGACAAGGACTGCACACTGCACTCCAAATGTGGTCCACTAATGCCCAATATAACCCAAGCCTAACCTTCCTAGGCTTCTTCCATCGATTTCCTCTAGCAATAAACAAATAACATTCTATTAGAGGCTTACAGCGTGGAAACAGGCTCGTCAGCCACACCGACCAACATGTCCCGTCTGCACTAGTCCCCACCTGCCTGTGCTTGGCCCATTGCCCTCTAAACCTGTCCTATCCATGTATCTGTCTAATTGCTTCTTAAACGTTGCGATAGTCCCTGCCTCAACTACCTCCTCCGGCAGCTCGTTCCCTACACCCACCACCCTTTGTGTGAAAATATTACCCCTCAGATTCCTATTGAATCTATCTCCCCCCCCACTCACCTTAAACCTGTGCCCTCTGGTTCTCGATTCCCCTACTCTGGGCAAGAGTCTACCCGATCCTCTCATGATTTTATACACGCTATTTATTTTCTTATCATTTGCGGTGCAGCTTCGTGAACGTCTGTTTATCAAACACATGAACACCCAGATCTCTCTGCAGATGAAAGTTCTGGTCTCTCACTATTT
Organism: Rhinoraja longicauda; assembly: GCF_053455715.1. Lineage (NCBI taxonomy): Eukaryota > Metazoa > Chordata > Chondrichthyes > Rajiformes > Arhynchobatidae > Rhinoraja > Rhinoraja longicauda. The sequence goes on from NC_135975.1 coordinate 33,348,346, forward strand.
TGCTAACAGGCTTTTATTTTCATTTTAACGGGAGATGGTCACAGGGAACTGAACAAGGTCCCCTCACACGGATTGTTTCAACACAACGAGCTCAGTGGGAGATCTGACCACATGCAGCTTCACAGCAAGCCCAACTATTCCATCTGATCTCCCCTGGGCAAATTTCAAGTAGGCCGGCACTGTGGCACAGCGGCAGAGTTGCTGCCTCACAGCGCCAGAGACCCGGGTTCCATCCTGACTACGGGTGCTGTCTGTACGGAGTTTATACATTCTCCCCGTGACCGCGTGGTTTTTCTCTGGTTTCTTCCCACACTGCAAAGACGTGCAGGTTTGTAGGTTAATTGGCTTGAGTATAAAATTGTAAATTGTCCCCCGATGTGTGTAGGATAGTGCTAGTGTACAGGGTGATCGCTGGTCGATGCGGGCACAGTGCGGTGTGTGTGGGATAGTACTAGTGTACGGGGTGATCGCTGGTCGATGCGGGCGCAGTGCGGTGTGTGTGGGATAGTGCTGGTGTACGGGGTGATCGCTGGTCGACGCGGGCGCAGTGCGGTGTGTGTGGGATAGTGCTAGTGTACGGGGTGATCGCTGGTCGACGCGGGCGCAGTGCGGTGTGTGTGGGATAGTGCTAGTGTACGGGGTGATCGCTGGTCGACGCGGGCGCAGTGCGGTGTGTGTGGGATAGTGCTAGTGTACAGGGTGATCGCTGGTCGACGTGCTAGTGTACGGGGTGATCGCTGGTCGTCGCGGGCGCAGTGCGGTGTGTGTGGGATAGTGCAAGTGTACGGGGTGATCGCTGGTCGACGCGGGCGCAGTGCGGTGTGTGTGGGATAGTGCTAGTGTACAGGGTGATCGCTGGTCGACGTGCTAGTGTACGGGGTGATCGCTGGTCGACGTGCTAGTGTACGGGGTGATCGCTGGTCGTCGCGGGCGCAGTGCGGTGTGTGTGGGATAGTGCTAGTGTACAGGGTGATCGCTGGTCGACGTGCTAGTGTACGGGGTGATCGCTGGTCGACGTGCTAGTGTACGGGGTGATCGCTGGTCGTCGCGGGCGCAGTGCGGTGTGTGTGGGATAGTGCTAGTGTACGGGGTGATCGCTGGTCGACGTGCTAGTGTACGGGGTGATCGCTGGTCGACGTGCTAGTGTACGGGGTGATCGCTGGTCGTCGCGGGCGCAGTGCGGTGTGTGTGGGATAGTGCTAGTGTACAGGGTGATCGCTGGTCGACGTGCTAGTGTACGGGGTGATCGCTGGTCGTCGCGGGCGCAGTGCGGTGTGTGTGGGATAGTGCTAGTGTACAGGGTGATCGCTGGTCGACGTGCTAGTGTACGGGGTGATCGCTGGTCGTCGCGGGCGCAGTGCGGTGTGTGTGGGATAGTGCTAGTGTACGGGGTGATCGCTGGTCGTCGCGGGCGCAGTGCGGTGTGTGTGGGATAATGCTAGTGTAGAGGGTGATCGCTGGTCGACGTGCTAGTGTACGGGGTGATCGCTGGTCGTCGCGGGCGCAGTGCGCCAAAGGGCCTGTTTCTGCCCTGTATCCCTAAAATCTAAAAGTCTAAAGCATTTATACCCCCATTCCATTTCCCTCTAAAATCCTTACCCAACAAAATGTTTGATCGTGCATCTCCGCCAGAGGTGATGGGGAGAAGGCAGGAGAATGGGGTTAGGAGGGAGAGATAGATCAGCCACGATTGAATGGAGCAGTAGGCTTCATTGGCCTAATTCTGCTCCTATCACTTATGAGCCTATGGTTTGCCAGGGCCACCTGTCCCAATGAATGGATGGGAAGCTTTCTGGAGCAGAGCACGTTGTAAAACAACTTCACTCACGAAACCACTACAGAAACAACTCCATGTAGAACAATAGAGTTGGCATGTACAACACATCTTTCACATCAGCATGCCCCCAAAATAACCAATGAGATGTGTGAAGGTAGCCAAGGTTCACTTGTAATTCCGCCATTAATCATAAGGCAACTATGCATTGTGTGGGAAGGAACTGCAGATGCTGGTTCACACCAAAGACAGACACAAAACACTAGAGTAACTCAGCGGGACAGGCAGCATCGCTGGAGAGAAGGAATGCGTGACATTTTGGATCGAGAACCTTCTCTCCGACTCTACGACTATGTTTTAACATTCATTGTTCTCTCTCTCTCTCAGGTCAAGACATTTCATGTCAAGACCCTTCTTCAGACTGAAAGTCAGGGGAGACATGGAAGGGTAAGGTGTGAAAACACAGATCAAAGGGGACAGTGAAACTAGTTGGAGAACGAGGGGTGGGGGAGGGACAGAGTGAGAGGGAAAGCAAGGGTTACATGAAGTTAGAGAAGTCAATATTCATATTGCTGGGTTGTATGCTGTCCGAGCGATATGTGAGGTGCTGTTCCTCCACATTGCATTGGGCCTCACTATGACAGTGGAGGAGGCCCAGGACAGAGAGGTCAGTGTGGGAGTGGGAGGGGGAGTTAAAGTGTTTAGCAAATAGGCGGACTGAGCGGAGGTGTTCAATGTAATGGTTGGTTAAGGGAGTGGAGACAAATCATAGAGAAAATCAGTCCCATTCCAGTCGGCACCATGCTGACTGACAGTGTCGCACAGCATGGAAACAGGCCCTTCGCCTATCGGGTCAGTGACAACCACGTCCATCTAAACTAGCTCCATTTCCCTGTTTTGGCACAAGTCGGCAGCGCACGATGAGAGAGGTCAGAGGTCATAGACAGTGACAGCAAGGATCAGGCCATTCGGCCCATCAAGTCCACACCAACCATTGGTTTTTACCACTAATACCTAGCCCATTTAAATTCTCCCCATTTTATCATCGACTCCCCCTACCCCCTAAAAGGGTAGTAGCCGTGAAACCTCACACGTGTTTGGAGCATGGGAGGAATTGGAGCATGAGCACCCGGAGGCGACCCACGTGGTCACAGGGAGAACGTGCAAACTCCACACGAACAGCGTCCGAGGTCGGGATCGAACCCGGGTGGCCGGAGCTGTGAGGCAGCCGATGTGTGAGGAGAGAATGGGTAACTTGCATTCTTATATCGAAGGGTCTCGACCCGAAACGTCACCCATTTTCTCCAGAGCTGCTGCCTGACCCGCCTAGTTACTCCAGCTTTGTGCCGACCTTCTTTTAGTTTAGGTTACGGAAACAGCACGGAAACAGGCCCTTCGGCCCACCGAGTCTGCGCCGACCGGCAATCCCCGCACACTTACACTATCCTACACACACTGGGGACAATTTACAATTTTACCAATCCAAGTAACGTTAGAGGCAGGAAACATGTTCCCAATGTTGGGGGAGTCCAAAACAAGGGGCCACAGTTTAAGAATAAGGGGTCGGCCATTTATAACGGAGATGAGGAAAAATCTTTTCAGTCAGAGAGTTGTGAATCTGTGGAATTCTCTTCCTCAGAAGGCAGTGGAGGCCAATTCTCTGAATGCATTCAAGAGAGAGCTAGATAGAGCTCTTAAGGATAGCGGAGTCAGGGGGTATGGGGAGAAGGCAGGAACGGGGTACTGATTGAGAATGATCAGCCATGATCACATTGAATGGTGGTGCTGGCTCGAAGGGCCAAATGGCCTCCTCCTGCACCTATTGTCCATTGTCTAAAACCAGTACATCTTTGGAGTGTGGGAGGAAACCGGAGATCACGGAGAAAACCCACGCAGGTCACGGGTAGAACGCACAGACAGCACCCGTGGTCAGGATTAAACCCGGGTCTCTGGCGCTGTGAGGCAGCAACTCTACACCTGCACCACCTTATATTCCAACTTCTTACAATATTTCCCTATAATCTTTATTAACTGTGTTGACCATGGAGTCTTCATTTCACTGCTGTTTGTACATTTTCAAAAGCATTTAATTGACTATAAAACCTAGAGGTCATGACATTTGTACATAAATGCAAGATGAGGCTTTCTTGCCTCACTCAGTCTAACCAGCACGTTACTGGAATATCAAGCACTTGATTCTCATTTCAGATTACCTCCTGTGCCAGAGGTTTCTAAACCTCACTGATTGTGCAACGATTCACTTCCTGCATTCAAACGACACACGGAGTTCGTTCCCTTGTGATGTGGCAGCACTGGGAGGTTGCAGCATGCGATTTATTTTACTGGCTGACCGAGACTTAATGACTTGGACAAGTTCATACAACTTTCTCACACCCTTGTCTTAAAGCAAGAAGCCTGTTGACGTGATTCAATTTAGAGATACAGCGCGGAAACAGGCCCTTCAGACCCACACAGTCAAAATAAGGGAAGGGATTCCATACCAGTGGGCCACATGTGTGGAAATGGTGGTGGTTGATCTTGTATACATTTTGCATTGAATATCTGTATTGAATGAATAATGTACAGCCTCCGGGAATGCCGGATGGAGTTTTGAACGGAACATGCTTTGTATAAATTTATTTCTTGAATGAAGTATTTTTTGATATTAAATAAAAAGTCCGCACCGACCAGCGATCCCCGCACATTAATACAACCCGACACACACTGGGGACAGTTTTTGTTTACATTTACACCAAGCCAATTAACCGACAAACCTGCACGTCTTTGGAGCGTGGGAGGAAACCGGAGATCTCTGAGAAAACCCACGCAGGTCACGGGGAGAACGTACAAACTCCGTACAGACGGCGCCCGTGGTCAGGATCGAACCCGGGTCTCTGGTGCTGTGAGGCAGCAACTCTACCGCTGCGCCACTGCGCTGTGTTAGATAGTGGTAACTGTCCTCATTTACAACACAGAACATAGAACAGCACAGGAACAGGCCCTGCAGCCCACAGTATACAGGCCGAAAATGATGTCAAGTCAAACTAATCTCCTCTGCCCACACGTGATGCATTAGTTCAATTCAGTTTAGTTTATTGTCACATGTACCGAGGGTACAGCAAAATGCTTTTGTTGTGGGCTATCCAGTCAGCGGTAAGACAATACATGACTACAATCGAGCCATTTATAGTGTATAGATACATGATAAGGGAATATCGTTTAGTCCAAGCTAAAAGTCTGATCAAAGATAATCTGAGGGTCTCCAATGAGGATATGGTTGCCAACTGTCCCGTATTAGCTGGGACATCCCGTATATTAGGCTAAATTGGTTTGTCCCGTACGGGACCGCCCTTGTCCCATATTAGGCCCGGGGGGCGCTGTAGGCCCGGGGGGCGCTGTAGGCCCGGACACTGTAGGCCCGGGGGGCACTGTAGGCCCGGACAGTGTAGGCCCGGACACTGTAGGCCCGGGGGGCGCTGTAGGCCCGGACACTGTAGGCCCGGGGGGGCGCTGTAGGCCCGGACACTGTAGGCCCGGGGGGCGCTGTAGGCCCGGACACTGTAGGCCCGGGGGGCGCTGTAGGCCCGGACACTGTAGGCCCGGACATTGTAGGCCCGGGGGGCGCTGTAGGCCTGGACACTGTAGGCCCGGACACTGTAGGCCCGGAGGGCGCTGTAGGCCCGGACAGTGGAGGCCCGGAGGCCTGGGCGTCGCCTAATGGAGGTCGCGCAGCAACCCACCTCCCAGCCCGGGCGGCCGCCATTGGTGGAGCGGGAGCACGTGGTCGCTGGCTGGGTGAGGTCACATGGGGTGCGGGACAGTGACGTCACCTTTTGTCCCTTATTTTGGAGTGAGAAAGTTGGCAACCCTAAATGAGGTAGATAGTAGTTCAGGACTGCTCTCTGGTTGTGGTAGGATGGTTCAGTGGCCTGATAACAGCTGGGAGAAACTGTCCTTGAATCTGGAGGTGTGTGTTTTCACACTTCTGTACCTCTTGCCTGATGAGGCCTTATCACTCCAGGCCCAGTGTACGATGGCTGAGCGGACTAACGCTGTCACCTCTGAGGTTCTGAAAGGAGTCACTACAGCAAGGACAACGCTCAGCATCGATGTACAGAGAGATCTCAGGGTCTAAGTCCACACCTTCCAGAATGTGTCACACAAGTAGATAGAGTGGTACAGGTGGCATATAGTATGTTAGACTTCACCGGTCGGGGCATTGAGTGCAAGAGTCAGGAAGCCGTGATGCAGCTTTATCGGACTTTATACGCGTCTCTTGCCCAGAGTAGGGGAATCGAGAACAGAGGACATAGGTTGAAGGTGAGGGGGGAATGATTTAATAGGAACCCGAGGGGTAACTTTTTCACGCAAAGGGTGGTGGGTGTATGGAACGAGCTGCCGGAGGAGATAGTTGAGGCAGGGACTATCGCAACGTTTAAAAAACATTTAGACAGGTACGTGGATAGGACAGGTTTAGAGGGATATGGGCCAAACGCAGGCAGGTGGGATTAGTGTAGATGGGGCATGTTGGCCAGTGTGGGCAGGTTGGGCCGAAGGGCCTGTTTCAATTCCTGCATGACTTTGGTTCAGCCGCACTTGGAGTACTGCATGCAGTTCTGGTCACCCCAATATCAGGACGGATGTGGAGGCTTTAGAGAAAGGGCAAAGGTGCTTTACCAGGATGCTGCCTGGATTAGCGGGCATTCGCTACAGGGAGAAGTCGGACAGACTGGGATTGTTTTCTCCGGAGCGCCAGAGGTTGAAGGGTGTCCTGATAGAAGCACAAAACATTATGAGATGCATAGATAGTCAGAACTTTTTTCCGCCAAGTTGGAAAAATCAAATATCAGAAGGCATAGCTTTAAGGTGAGAGGGGCAAAGTTTAAAGGAGATGTGCAGGGGGAGGATATGGCACAGAGGCTGGTGTACACTGCCAGGGGTAGTGGTGGAGACAGATACCAAGGGGTAAAAGCATGCCCAACGTCGCCCTCATCCTGATGGCCACCTTCGTGTGTGGCTGCATCAGGTGGAGCGTAGAGCCAAGGCACGTGGGCACCAAATGCCACTACCTGCTGAGGTTCTACCTGTCCCCGGTGTTGCGAAGGATGGGCCTGGCGCAGATGCCACGCAATGTGCCAGTCAGCTGGACATTGCCGAACCATCTGTCGTTTGTGGAAAGGTTCTTCCGGACCAACACCTTTGACCACAAGTCCATCGGGCAGTGGTCAGCACGGAACGTCCTGCAGGCACTGCAGGGGAATGACTCCATGGATCCTGTGGCGTGGTTCCCAGAGCAGACTACCCAGCTTGTCTGGCAAAATGCCTCATCGCCAGAACTAACCAACAAGCACCAAGACCTGGCTTGGCTGGCGGTGAGGGGAGCCCTCTCAGTCAGATCCTTCCTGCACCGCCGGAACCTCACTACCAGCGCACGCTGCCCTCGGGACGGCTGCTATGGAGAGGAGACGGTGGCCCACCTCTTCACAGTGTGGATTTGCCAAGAGAGTCTGGAGAGGTTTGCAGGGGTCCCTGTCACGATTCATTCCGAGCAGCTCCGTCACAGAGGACTCTGTGATCTACGGACTGTTCTCAGGGACGCATTCGAGCAAAGAACAAAAGCACCTCTGTCCCTCCTCATATCTCTAGACCTCCTCTGCCCTGACTCTCAGTCTGAAGAAGAGTCTGTACCCGAAACGTCACCTATTCCTTTTCTCCAGAGACGCTACCTCACCTACTGAATTCATGTTCATAAGTGATAGGAGCAGAATTAAGCCATTTGGCCTTGTCTACTCAGCCATTCAAGCATGGTTGATCTATCTCTCCTTCATAACCCCATTCTCCTGCCTTTAGAGTTGCAAACTGTCCCGTATTAGTCGGGACATCCCATATTTTGGGCTAAATTGGTTTGTCCCTTTCGGGACCGCCCTTGTCCCTATTAGGCCTGGGGGGCACTGTAGGCCCGGACACTGTAGGCCCGGAGGCCCGGGCACCGCCTAACGGAGGTTGCATAGCAACACGCCTCCTGACCCGAGTGGCCGCCATTGGTGGAGCAGGCTGGGTGAGGTCACGTACGGCGGTGAGGTCACCTTGTCCCGTATTTGGGAGTGAGATAGTTGGCACCTCTACCTGCCTTCTCCTCATAACCCCTGACACCTGTACATATTAGTTACTCCAGCATTTTGCATCTATCTTCAGTGTCAACCAGCCTCTGCAGTTCCTTCCTACACAAGACAACCCCTTGATTCATCAACGTTCAATTTACAAACATTTGCCGTAATGCCATAGAGTTACGCTTCATCTCATGAAGCTCCTTCTGACCACAAACAACTTGCCCATCTACATGGTAGCAAAATACCCACAACGCACCTCCTCTCTAGTGTGTTTCCAGACGGTGAAAGGCCTATTATAATTGTAGCGTTTTGCTTTTCTTTGTTTAACTTAAAGTCTTTAGAGATGCAGCAAAGAAACAGGGCCCTTCAGTCCACGCCGACCAGCGATCACGCCAGGGATACAAGATGGCGCCCAAGCCAGGCGACACTTTGCTTGCTGTTCCCAAAAGTGGATCTGCAATCACGCAATACAATCGCTTCACTCTTTTACACCTATATACTGTGGACGGCTCGATTGTAACCATGTACTGTCTTTCCGCTAAATGGTTAGCACGCAACCAAAGCTTTTCACTGTACCTCGGTACACGTGACAGTAACTACTTAAACTAACATTATTCCCTTTACCATGTATCTGTACACTGTGGAAGGCTCGATTGCAATCATGTATTGTCTTTCCGTTGACTGGTTGGCACGCAACAAAAGCTTTCACCACACATGGCAAAAAACTAAACTAAACCCCATCCACTAACCTACATACACTGGGGACAATCTGACATCTTACCAAAGCTCATTAACCTACAAACCTGTACGTCTTTATAGTGTGGGACAAAACAAGAGCACCCGGAGAAAACCCACGTAGGTCACGGGGAGAACGTACAAACTCCGTACAGTAACAAGTATATATTTTTCTAAATTTGAAAACATCTGCCAATTTCCTTATCATTTTGCAGAATTGGGTTACGTTGGAAAAGTTATTTCCTTGAATATCATGTAACCAGGCATTGAAGTGTCACCAATCAGTGCTGTCGATGCTACGAGCACTGAACACACTGTCCACCCACCACGTCCCCTCCCACACCCACATACGTGCTGGCATCATCGACAGACGATGCATCGCATGCACGCCCCAAGATGAGTGAAACTCAGGCAAAGGGACCCTGACCTGAAATCCCGACTCCATTTCCCATCGGATCCACAGATGTTGCCTGGCCTGCAATGCTTCCAGCATTTGCTCTTTTTGTTTGGAAGCTCCCAAGATTACTTTGAGAGAGATGCAGACAAACACGCACATAGACAGACACGCCTCGGTTTTAGTTTAGCTTTAGTTTAGAAATACAACACGAAAACAGGCCCTTCGGCCCACCGGGTCCGCGCCGACCAGCAATCCCCGCACAGTAACACTATCCTATACATACTAGGGACAATTTACAAATTTTACCAAGCCAATTAACCTACAAACCTGTAGGAAAGAACTGCAGATGCTGGTTTAAACCTGCAGTCTGAAGAAGGGTCTCGACCTGAAATGTCACCCATTCCTTCTCTCCAGAGATGCTGCCCGACCCGCTGAGTTACTCCAGCATTTTGTGTCAACCTACAAACCTGTACATTTGCATGTAGGATTTAACCAGAACACCTGGAGAAAACCCACGTGATCACAGGGAGAATATACAGACAGCACCCGTAGTCAGGATTGAAACTGGATCTCTGGCACTCTAAGTGCGGCACAGTGGCGCAGCGGTAGAGTTGCTGCCTTACAGCGAATGCAGCGCCGGAGACTCAGGTTCGATCCTGACTACGGGCGCCGTCTGTACAGAGTTTGTACGTTCTCCCCGTGACCTGCGTGGGTTTTCTCCGAGATCTTCGGTTTCCTCCCGCACTCCAAAGACGTACAGGTTTGTAGGTTAATTGGCTTGGTAAATGTAAAAATTGTCCCTAGTGTGTGTAGGATAGTGTTAGTGTGCGGGGATCGCTGGTCGGCGCGGACCCGGTGGGCCGAAAGGGCCTGTTTCCACGCTGTATCTCTAAACTAAACTTTTAAAAAAGCGCGCAACATCTGACTTTGACTGGCATGGAGAAGCAGTCTGTTCCGCTGAAGTTGGGGCAGTAACGGGAGAACTCGGAGAAAACCCACACGGTCACAGGGAGAACGGGCCAACTCCACACACCCAGCATCCCAGGACAGGATGGCACCTGGGTATCTGGCGCTGTCAGGCAGCGACTCTACCGCTACGCCACCGTGCAGCTCTGAGAATGTAAGATGATGGATGAGGAGTTGAGTATAGGAGCAAAGAGGTCCTTCTGCAGTTGTACAGGGCCCTAGTGAGACCGCACCTGGAGTACTGTGTGCAGTTTTGGTCTCCAAATTTGAGGAAGGATATTCTTGCTAGTTCAGGCGTGCAGCGTAGGTTTACTAGGTTAATTCCCGGAATGGCGGGTCTGTCATATGTTGAAAGACTGGAGCGACTAGGCTTGTATACACTGGAATTTAGAAGGATGAGAGGGGATCTTATTGAAACATATAAGATTATTAAGGGGTTGGACACGTTAGAGGCAGGAAACATGTTCCCAATGTTGGGGGAATCCAGAACAAGGGGCCACAGTTTAAGAATAAGGGGTAGGCCATTTAGAACTGAGATGAGGAAAAAACTTTTTCAGTCAGAGAGTTGTGAATCTGTGGAATTCTCGGCCTCAGAAGGCAGTGGAGGCCAATTCTCTGAATGCATTCAAGAGAGAGATGGATAGAGCTCTTAAGGATAGCGGAGTCAGGGGGTATGGGGAGAGGGCAGGAACGGGGCACTGATTGAGAATGATCAGCCATGATCACATTGAATGGCGGTGCTGGCTCGAAGGGCCGAATGGCCTCCTCCTGCACCTATTGTCTATTGTTTATTGACCTTCGGCCTTTAAAAAACCCACCCCATTTCTTGTCCCTAATGTGCGTAGGATCGTGTACATGTGTGGGGATCGCTGGTCGGCGCGCGAATGCATAGAGTAAGATTTTTTACACAGCGAGTGTGTATCTCCAAACTAAACTAAACTTGATAGAGCAAAGGGTAACCAAGTGGTTCCAGCACTTGTTTTATTTTTGCCCCTTGTACAACAGAGTAGCCAAAGTTTAAAAAAGAATGCAAACCGCTGGAGGAACTCAGCGATTTATTCACAAAATGCTGGAGTAACTCAGCAGGTCAGGCAGCATCTCGGGAGAGAAGGAATGGGTGACGTTTCGGGTCGAGCTCTGCGGAGAGAAATGGAGGGGCGACGTATCGGGTCGGGGCCCTTCTTGTTCCTGGGGGGAAGGCAGGAGAATGGGGTTGAGAGGGAGAGATGGATCAGCCATGATTGAGTGGCGGAGTAGACTCGATGGGCCGAATGGCCCAATTCTGCTCCTATCACTTATGATCTGGTGTACGCTCAATCTAGGGACCTGCAGCAAACCTTAAATTTGGAGCAGAAGGTGATGGGCAAATCTACAGAGTGTGGGATGCCAGGGTCCCCCCCCCCCCCTCGCCCCCCCCCGCCCCCCCCGCCCCCTCTTCAGATAGACACACAAAGCTGGAGCAACTCAGTGGGTCAGACAGCATCTCTGGAGAAAAGGAACAGGTGACGTTTTGGTTCAAGACCCTTTCTGAAGAAACGCCACCCATGCCTTTCCTCCCGCTGAGTTACTCCGGCTTTCCTTGTCTATCTCCGGTGTAAACCAGCGTCTGCAGTTCCCCCCGACACATTCTGCCGGCCCCCTTCAGCAGGTGGTTTTCTGGAGGGGGTTTTTCACCCGGTTTCCACACGATTAGCAACGGCAACAATCAGCCAAGGACGGAGCAAGGTAGGCACTGCATTCCACAGGCCAGACATCACCGCCACAAACAATGGGCTCGGCGATAAGCTTATCACTAAAATGCTAGTGAGTTCCCTCAAACACCCTGCTGCAGCAACGTTCCCACGTTCATCCCACAATGGGAAACATGCCTCTTTGACAGAACGAGAACAGTTGCTGAGCCAAGGGTCACTCCACCCTTAATCAGCACGATAACAAGGGCGGCACGATAACCAATGGTGGCGCAGCGGTAGAGTTGCTGCCTTACGGCAAATGCAGCGCCGGAGACCCGGGTTCGATCCCGACTGCGGGTGCTGTCTGTACGGAGTTTGTACGTTCTCCCCGTGGGTTTTCTCCGAGATTTTCAATTTCCTCCCACACTCCAAAAAAGTACAGGTTTGACAATAGACAATAGACAATAGGTGCAGGAGTAGGCCATTCAGCCCTTCAAGCCAGCACCGCCATTCAATGCGATCATGGCTGATCACTCTCAATCAGTATCCCGTTCCTGCCTTCTCCCCATACCCCCTCACTCCGCTATCCTTAAGAGCTCTATCCAGCTCTCTCTTGAAAGCATCCAACGAACTGGCCTCCACTGCCTTCTGAGGCAGAGAATTCCACACCTTCACCACTCTCTGACTGAAAAAGTTCTTCCTCTTCTCTGTTCTAAATGGCCTACCCCTTATTCTTAAACTGTTTGTAGGTTAACTGGCTTGGTATCAGGGTAAAAAAGTCCCTAGTTGGTGTAGGATAGTATTAATGCGCGGGTCGGCACGGACCCGGTGGGCCGAAGGGCCTGTATCTCTAAAACTGAAACTAAAAAAAGGAAAAAGGTGGAAGGAAAAAGATTTAATTGGAATCTGAGGGGTAACACTTTACACACTAAGGGTGGTGGGTGCATGGATCAAGCTGCCAGAGGAGGTAGTTGAGGCTGGGACTATCCCAACGTTTAAGAAACAGTTAGACAGGTGCATGGATAGGACAGGTTTGGAGGGATATGGACCAAACACAGGCAGGTGGGACTAGTGTAGCTGGGACATGTTGGCCGGTGTGGGCAAGTTGGGCCGGTTTCTATGCTCTAAGACTCTAAATTAAAAAGGGGACAAATTCAGGTTATCTTATCGTCATTTGCACCATTTGATCACAAAATACAAAGTACTCAGGGGATAGACACAGAAATCTGGAGTAACTCAGCGGGTCAGGCAGCTTCTCTGGAGCAAAGGAATAGGTGACGTTTCGGGTCGAGACCTTTCTTCAGATTGAGCATCAGGGGAGAGGGAAACGAGAGATGTGAAAAGTAACAAAGAACAAATGAATGAAAAGGGTCTTGATCCCGAAACGTCACCCATTCCTTCTCTTCTAAATGCTGCCTGACCCGCTGAGTTACTCCAGCATTTTGTGATACCTTCGAAATGAATGAAAGGTATTCAAACAGACAAATCGAAGCCAGCAACGATGTTGTGAAGACGGGTCTTGACCCGAAACGTCACTCATCCCTTCTCTCCAGAGATGCTGAGTTACCCCAGCAATTTGTATCTATTCCCAGCCACGATTATCAAGGCAAGGTGGAGCCCACAATGCTCCATTGTTGGCTGTGGGGAAGGTGATAACAATAGACAATGGACAATAGGTGCAGGAGGAGGCCATTCGGCCCTTCGAGCCAGCACCGCCAGTCAATGTGATCATGACTGATCATTCTCAATCAGTACCCCGTTCCTACCTTCTCCCCATACCCCCTGACTCCGCTATCCTTAAGAGCTCTATCTAGCTCTCTCTTGAATGCATTCAGAGAATTGGCCTCCACTGCCTTCTGAGGCAGAGAATTCCACAGATTCACAACTCTCTGACTGAAAAAGTTTTTCCTCATCACTGTTCTAAATGGCCTACCCCTTATTCTTAAACTGTGGCCCCTTGTTCTGGACTCCTCCCAACATTGGGAACATGTTTCCTGCCTCTAACGTGTCCAACCCCTTAATAATCTTATACGTTTCGACAAGATCTCCTCTCATCCTTCTAAATTCCAGTGTATACAAGCCTAGTCGCTCCAGTCTTTCAACATAGGATAGCCCCGCCATTCCGGGAATTAACCTAGTAAACCTACGCTGCACGCCCTCAATAGCAAGACTATTGACTCGAAAGGTCACCTATACCTTTTCTCCGGAGATGGTGTCTGAACCACTGAGTTACTCCAGCTCTTTGTGTCTACCCAGTGTCACAATTGTGTACAATTACTACGAAACAGAGCACAGATCTGAAGGGTGAAGTCACGCAGGTAACAAGTGCAGGGTATATTCTAATAGCCCTGGTACTCCGGTTTCAAACAAAGCACAGATTCACTAGTGGAACCGTGGCACACAATTTCAGGTCCATCAGTGATAGGAACGGAATTGGGCCATTCGGCCCATCAAGTTTACTCCGCCATTCAATCACGGCTGATCTATCTCTCCCTCTCAACCCCAATCTCCTGCCTTCGTCCCATAACCCCTGACACCCCATAATAATCAAGAATCTCTCTATTTCTTCCTTTAAAATATCCATTGACTTGGCCTCCACGGCCTAGCAAGTACAGTTGTGATAAATTGTCTTTCTTTCTATATTGGAGGGTGGTGGAGGATGGAGGTGGCACGGTGGCGCAGCGGTAGAGTTGCTGCCTTACAGCGAATGCAGCGCCGGAGACTCGGGTTCAATCCTGACTACGGGTGCTGTCTGTACGGAGTTTGCACGTTCTCCCCGTGACCTGGGTGGGTTTTCTCCGAAACCTTCGGTTTCCTCCCACACTCCAAAGACGTACAGAAATGTCGGTTAATGGGCTTGATAAATGTAAAAAAATTGTCCTTAGTGGGTGTAGGATAGTGTTAATGTGCGGGGATCGCTGGTCGGCGCGGACCCGGTGGGCCGAATGGGCCCGTTTCCGCGCTGTATCTCTACACTAAACTTAAACTAAACAAGGAGTTCCTCAAGGGTCAGTTTCAGGACCGGTGCTTTTTCTGATTATATTAACAGCTTTCACATGGATGTTCATAGGTTTATCAGTGAGAGGAGCAGAATTAGGTCATTGGGCCCATCAAGTCCACTCCGCCATGGCTGATCTATCTCTCACGTCTCAACCCCAGTCTCCTGCCTTCTCCCCATAACCCCGTACTAATCCAGAATCTCTGCCTTAAAAATATCCATTGAATTTGGAGCAAGGAATGATTAAAAAGGAATCATCGCAGTGAACAGAACATGGAACGGCACAGTGCTGGAACAGGCCCGTGCCGAACCTAACGCCAAATTAAACTGATCTCCACTGCCTGCATGTAATCCGACGCCCTCCATTCCGTGCATATGCAGTGCCCGTCTAAAAGCCTCTTCAATGCCACTATTCTATCTGCCTCCTCTACCACCCCTAGCAGTGCCTTGATGGTGGGGGCAGATACAATCGTGGCTGTTAAATTACTACTGACACTACTACTAAAACAAACTACCCTCAGAATCAAAGTGACATAACTAATGAGAGGCTAAATCTATATACTAAAACTCTCGTTTGTTTGTTTGTTCCTGAACTACAGCCAAAACGGTACACGTTAGCGCGACTGTTTTAGGCCCACCTTACTCACCGTCGTCAATAGACAATAGGTGCAGGAGGAGGCCATTCGGCCCATCGAGCCAACACCACCATTCAATGTGATCATGGCTGATCATTCTCAATCAGTACCCCGTTCCTACCGTCTCCCCATACCCCCTGACTCCGCTATCCTTAAGAGCTCTATCTAGCTCTCTCTTGAATGCATTCAGAGAATTGGCCTCCACTGCCTTTTGAAGCAGAGAATTCCACAGATTCACAACTCTCTGACTGAAAAAGTTTTTCCTCATCTCAGTTCTAAATGGCCTACCCCTTATTCTTAAACTGTGGCCCCTGGTTCTGGACTCCCCCAACATTGGGAACATGTTTCCTGCCTCTCACGTGTCCAACCCCTTAATAATCTTATACGTTTCGATAAGATCCCCTCTCATCCTTCTAAATTCCAGTGTATACAAGCCTAGTCGCTCCAGCCCCTTTGGTGCTAATGGAAGAAGTGTCATTGAAATCGGTGTTATATTTTAAGTTATTCACATTTTAAAGTTTAAATCTATCTCCTAGGGAGGGAGGGAGGGGGGAGTGGAGGGAGGGGGGAGTGGAGGGAGGGGGGAGTGGAGGGAGGGGGGAGTGGAGGGAGGGGGGAGGAGGGAGGGGGGAGGAGGGAGGATAAGGGAGGCTGAGGGAGATGGAGTGGGGGGAGGGGAAGGGGTAGAGGGAGGGGAGGGGGGGAGGAGAGGGTGCTGCACCAATGCAGGAGAAGTTTGGGCCCAACGGGGTCCACTTGGTCTAGTAACTATTTAAAACTGCCTGTGACACTTGACTTACATTGAAAGAGGCTTCCAATGAATTAGGTTTCAAAGTGTGTCGGATGCTGGTTTAAACCAAAGATCAACACAAAACGTCATCTATTCTTTTTCTCCAGAGTAATCTGTTGAGTTTAGTTTATTGTCACTTGTACCGAGATACAGTGAAAAGCTTTTATTGCGCAGTCAGCGGAAAGACAATACATGATTACAATCGAGCCAGTTACAGTGTACATGATAAGGGAACAACGTTTAGTGCAAGGTCAAGCCAGTTAATGAGATGCTGTCTGACCCGCTGAGTTACTCCAGCTTTTTGTGTCTATCAAGAAATAATAATGTCAAGTGTTCACGTGGCAAATAGGAAAATAGGAAGGATGTGCTGTGTCTGGAGGGGATCCAGAGGAGGTTTACAAGAATGATCCCAGGAATGAGTGGGTTTAGCTATGATGAGCGTTTGTCAGCACTGGGCCTGTACTCGCTGGAGTTTAGAAGAATGAGGGGGACCTCATTGAAACTTACCGAATAGTGAAAAGCTTGGATAGAGTGGACGGGGAGAGGATGTTTCCACTAGTGGGAGAGTCTAGGACCAGAGGGCACAGCCTCAGAATTAAAGGACGTTCTTTTAGGAAGGAATTGAGGAGGAATTTCTTTGGTCAGAGGGTGGTGAATCTGTGGAATTCTTTGCCACAGAAGGCTGTGAAGACCAAGTCAGTGGATATTTTTACGGCAGAGATTGATTCTTGATTAGGGGTTATGGGGAGAAGGCAGGAGAATGGGGTTAGGAGGGGGAGATAGATCAGCCATGATTGAATGGTGGAGTGGACTTGATGGGCCGAATGGCCTAATTGTACTCCTATCACTAATGACCTAATGATCTAATAGAAGATAGCACCGAGAACAGGGCAGCTCAGGAAC